>NW_026578497.1:0-19843 GCF_029603195.1 Condylostylus longicornis
AATTGCACTGCCAAGTGTGGTGGTGCTCCTAGGGCGGGAGACAAGAGGATAGCATGCTTCTTAAGTCTGTGTCTCGTAGAACAAAGTCTCAAAAACCCATCACTTGAACCCCGCGACCACATGGTTAAGAGCCATGCGCTCTACCGACTGAGTTACAGCGGCTTCAATGTATTTGTTTAGCCATTTAGGATTAGTAGAATTAGTGGGGTTAGTCAACCTTGGCGGAATTTCAAAACAAAGCCACCGACAATAAAGCCACCGGCGGGGCTTGAACCCGCGACCACATGGTTAAGAGCCATGCGCTCTACCGACTGAGCTACAGCGGCTTCAATGTATTTGTTTAGCCATTTAGGATTAGTAGAATTAGTGGGGTTAGTAGCGTTAGTAATTCTATTCGATATCAAGATTTTATGTGATCACAAGTTCAATGGAATTCTATTTCATATTAAGATTTTATGGGATCACAAGTTCAATCGAAAATAAATATCAACCTTGGCGGAATTTCAAAACAAAGCCACCGACAATAAAGCCACCGGCGGGGCTTGAACCCGCGACCACATGATTAAGAGCCATGCGCTCTACCGACTGAGCTACAGCGGCTTCAATATATTTGTTTAGCCATTTAAGATTAGTAGGATTAGTGGGGTTAATAGCGTAATTCTCATGTGATCACAAGTTCAATGGAATTCTATTTCATATTAAGATTTTATGGGATCACAAGTTCAATCGAAAATAAATATCAACCTTGGCGGAATTTCAAAACAAAGCCACCGACAATAAGCCACCGGCGGGGCTTGAACCCCGCGACCACATGGTTAAGAGCCATGCGCTCTACGCGACTGAGTTACAGCGGCTTCAATGTATTTGTTTAGCCATTTAGGATTAGTAGAATTAGTGGGGTTAGTAGCGTTAGTAATTCTAGATTTTATGTGATCACAAGTTCAATGGAATTCTATTTCATATTAAGATTTTATGGGATCACAAGTTCAATCGAAAATAAATATCAACCTTAGCGGAATTTCAAAACAAAGCCACCGACAATAAAGCCACCGGCGGGGCTTGAACCCGCGACCACATGGTTAAGAGCCATGCGCTCTACCGACTGAGCTACAGCGGCTTCAATGTATTTGTTTAGCCATTTAGATTAGTAGGATTAGTGGGGTTAATAGCGTAATTCTCATGTGATCACAAGTTCAATGGAATTCTATTTCATTTAAGATTTTATGGGATCACAAGTTCAATCGAAAATAAATATCAACCTTGGCGGAATTTCAAAACAAAGCCACCGACAATAAAGCCACCGACAATAAAGCCACCGGCGGGGCTTGAACCCGCGACCACATGGTTAAGAGCCATGCGCTCTACCGACTGAGCTACAGCGGCTTCAATGTATTTGTTTAGCCATTTAAGATTAGTAGGATTAATGGGGTTAGTAGCGTAATTCTCTTGTGATCACAAGTTCAATGGAATTCTATTTCATATTAAGATTTTATGGGATCACAAGTTCAATCGAAAATAAATATCAACCTTGGCGGAATTTAAACAAAGCCACCGGCAATAAAACCACCGGTGGGGCTTGAACCCGCGACCACATGGTTAAGAGCCATGCGCTCTACCGACTGAGCTACAGCGGCTTCAATGTATTTGTTTAGCCGTTTAAGATTAGTAGGATTAGTGGGGTTAGTAGCGTAATTCTCATGTGATCACAAGTTCAATGGAATTCTATTTCATATTAAGATTTTATGGGATCACAAGTTCAATCGAAAATAATATCAACCTTGGCGGAATTTCAAAACAAAGCCACCGATAATAAAGCCACCGGCGGGGCTTGAACCCGCGACCACATGGTTAAGAGCCATGCACTCTACCGACTGAGCTACAGCAGCTTCAATTGTATTTGTTTAGCCATTTAGGATTAGTAGGATTAGTGGGGTTAGTAGCGTAATTCTCATGTGATCACAAGTTCAATGGAATTCTATTTCATATTAAGATTTTATGGGATCACAAGTTCAATCGAAAATAAATATCAACCTTGGCGGAATTTCAAAACAAAGCCACCGATAATAAAGCCACCGGCGGGGCTTGAACCCGCGACCACATGGTTAAGAGCCATGCGCTCTACCGACTGAGCTACAGCAGCTTCAATGTATTTGTTTAGCCATTTAGGATTAGTAGGATTAGTGGGGTTAGTAGCGTAATTCTCATGTGATCACAAGTTCAATGGAATTCTATTTCATATTAAGATTTTATGGGATCACAAGTTCAATCGAAAATAAATATCAACCTTGGCGGAATTTCAAAACAAAGCCACCGATAATAAAGCCACCGGCGGGGCTTGAAGCCGCGACCACATGGTTAAGAGCCATGCGCTCTACCGACTGAGCTACAGCGCTTCAATGTATTTGTTTAGCCATTTAGGATTAGTAGAATTAGTGGGGTTAGTAGCGTTAGTAATTCTATTCGATATCAAGATTTTATGTGATCACAAGTTCAATGGAATTCTATTTCATATTAAGATTTTATGGGATCACAAGTTCAATCGAAAATAAATATCAACCTTGGCGGAATTTCAAAACAAAGCCACCGACAATAAAGCCACCGGCGGAGCTTGAACCCGCGACCACATGGTTAAGAGCCATGCGCTCTACCGACTGAGCTACAGCGGCATTCAATGTATTTGTTTAGCCATTTAAGATTAGTAGGATTAGTGGGGTTAGTAGCGTTAGTAATTCTATTCGATATCAAGATTTTATGTGATCACAAGTTCAATGGAATTCTATTTCATATTAAGATTTTTATGGGATCACAAGTTCAATCGAAAATAAATATCAACCTTGGCGGAATTTCAAAACAAAGCCACCGACAATAAAGCCACCGGCGGGGCTTGAACCCGCGACCACATGGTTAAGAGCCATGCGCTCTACCGACTGAGCTACAGCGGCTTCAATATATTTGTTTAGCCGTTTAGGATTAGTAGGATTAGTGGGGTTAGTAGCGTAATTCCATTGGATACCAAGATTTCAAGTGATCACAAGTTCAATGGAATTCTATTTCATATTAAGATTTTATGGGATCACAAGTTCAATGGAGAATAAATATCAACCTTGGCGGAATTTCAAAACAAAGCCACCCGCAATAAGAGCCCGCGACCACATGGTTAAGAGCCATGCTGATATGATTCGCGGCCCAAAGCGTGGGAATGGTAATCATGGTTGCGATTGGGAGAAGAGTGCAAGTCCAGCAAATTCCGGAATTCAACACGTAGGTACCAGCAACAGAGAGCGTAGATACTGTTAACCATGCGGGACGATGTGTTAGCGAAGTAAGAAAACAGGGGGCAAAGCCATGGGAAAACACACTGAACTATAGAAACGTAGATAAAAAACCCGGTCAAAATCATTAAGACCACGAACGCAGGATACTTTAGGCATCTGAGGATGAAGCGATGCGTAAAGTACAAGATATAACCCCACAAGAGAAGGATAAACAACATACCCAGGAACTTAGGGTCATGGGTGTCTAGCGTGAGCAGCGTAGACAGGAAACTAGTGAAAACCAAAAGGAAGGAAGTCATCATTCTAACAGGGGAGAAACGAAGACCGTAGATCACAGTGTTGAGAAAATGTCACAAGCTTACGAGTTAGGGAGCTCAGACAACAATTGCACTGCTAAGTGTGGTGGTACTCCTAGGGCGGGAGACAAGAGGATAGCATGCTTGATTTCTTTTCCTGGTTTTCTTAAGTCTGTGTCTCGTAGAACAAAGTCTCAAAAACCCATCAGGGCCCCTCCAGACTTTGGAATCCGACGACGCTTCCTAGTGGGCTCGTCTGACAGTTGCTGTGGCGTAGACAGAGCTTCAAAGAACTCTTCGATTACTTCCCGGCATTTCTGCGGATCATACATATTAGAAACTTCTTTCTGCACCAAGTTCAGCCATTCTTTTTCTTGCGCTAAACCTTGTGGGGGCAAAATGAATTGGGCATCCTGTATGTGGACCTGTCGAAGATCATTCGTGAGGAGCGACTTTGCAATAGCTGTTTTCAGGGTAGGGAGAACTCGGTATTGGCGATAGAAAGAACCAGAGTTTCTAGGGGGACAAGTAGTGCACGGATTTCATGAATAACTTTTTGCAGATCCTCAGCTGGATTGGCGGGAGACGGTGCTGGACTGGTTGCAGAAGTTGCAAAGTTGGCGAATGGTTCAATTGCAGCACGAATTAGTTTGGTAGCATCTTCAATTGAAACAACGTTGATAGCGGAGGAGGACATTGTAACCATCCACACCGCTTTGGTTCCGCTTCACCGGACCACTGATATGATTCGCGGCCCAAAGCGTGGGAATGGTAATCATGGTTGCGATTGGGAGAAGAGTGCAAGTCCAGCAAATTCCGGAATTCAACACGTAGGTACCAGCAACAGAGAGCGTAGATACTGTTAACCATGCGGACGATGTGTTAGCGAAGTAAGAAAACAGGGGACAAAGCCATGGGAAAACACACTGAACTATAGAAACGTAGATAAAAAACCCGGTCAAAATCATTAAGACCACGAACGCAGGATACTTTAGGCATCTGAGGATGAAGCGATGCGTAAAGTACAAGATATAACCCCACAAGAGAAGGATAAACAACATACCCAGGAACTTAGGGTCATGGGTGTCTAGCGTGAGCAGCGTAGACAGGAAACTAGTGAAAACGGAGAGGAAGGAAGTCATCATTCTAACAGGGGAGAAACGAAGACCGTAGATCACAGTGTTGAGAAAATGTCATAAGCTTACAGGGAGCTCAGACAACAATTGCACTGCTAAGTGTGGTGGTACTCCTAGGGCGGGAGACAAGAGGATAGCATGCTTGATTTCTTTTCCTGGTTTTCTTAAGTCTGTGTCTCGTAGAACAAAGTCTCAAAAACCCATCACATGCACTCTACCGACTGATCTACAGCGGCTTCAATGTATTTGTTTAGCCGTTTAGGATTTGTAGGATTAGTGGGGTTAGTAGCGTAATTCTATTGGATACCAAGATTTCATGTGATCACAAGTTCAATGGAATTCTATTTCATATTAAGATTTTATGGGATCACAAGTTCAATCGAAAATAAATATCAACCTTGGCGGAATTTCAAAACAAAGCGACCGGCGGGGCTTGAACCCGTTACCACATGGTTAAGAGCCCTGCGCTCTACCGACTGATCTACAGCGGCTTCAATGTATTTGTTTAGCCGTTTAGGATTTGTAGGATTAGTGGGGTTAGTAGCGTAATTCTATTGGATACCAAGATTTCATGTGATCACAAGTTCAATGGAATTCTATTTCATATTAAGATTTTATGGGATCACAAGTTCAATCGAAAATAAATATCAACCTTGGCGGAATTTCAAAACAAAGCGACCGGCGGGGCTTGAACCCGTTACCACATGGTTAAGAGCCCTGCGCTCTACCGACTGAGCTACAGCGGCTTCAATGTATTTGTTTAGCCATTTAGGATTAGTAGGATTAGTGGGGTTAGTAGCGTTAGTAATTCTATTCGATATCAAGATTTTATGTGATCACAAGTTCAATGGAATTCTATTTCATATTAAGATTTTATGGGATCACAAGTTCAATCGAAAATAAATATCAACCTTGGCGGAATTTCAAAACAAAGCCACCGGCGGGGCTTGAACCCGTTACCACATGGTTAAGAGCCATGCGCTCTACCGACTGAGCTACAGCGGCTTCAATGTATTTGTTTAGCCATTTAGGATTAGTAGGATTAGTGGGGTTAGTAGCGTTAGTAATTCTATTCGATATCAAGATTTTATGTGATCACAAGTTCAATGGAATTCTATTTCATATTAAGATTTTATGGGATCACAAGTTCAATGGAGAATAAATATCAACCTTGGCGGAATTTCAAAACAAAGCCACCCGCAATAAGAGCCCGCGACCACATGGTTAAGAGCCATGCTGATATGATTCGCGGCCCAAAGCGTGGGAATGGTAATCATGGTTGCGATTGGGAGAAGAGTGCAAGTCCAGCAAATTCCGGAATTCAACACGTAGGTACCAGCAACAGAGAGCGTAGATACTGTTAACCATGCGGACGATGTGTTAGCGAAGTAAGAAAACAGGGGGCAAAGCCATGGGAAAACACACTGAACTATAGAACGTAGATAAAAAACCCGGTCAAAATCATTAAGACCACGAACGCAGGATACTTTAGGCATCTGAGGATGAAGCGATGCGTAAAGTACAAGATATAACCCCACAAGAGAAGGATAAACAACATACCCAGGAACTTAGGGTCATGGGTGTCTAGCGTGAGCAGCGTAGGACAGGAAACTAGTGAAAACGGAGAGGAAGGAAGTCATCATTCTAACAGGGGAGAAACGAAGACCGTAGATCACAGTGTTGAGAAAATGTCACAAGCTTACGAGTTAGGGAGCTCAGACAACAATTGCACTGCTAAGTGTGGTGGTACTCCTAGGGCGGGAGACAAGAGGATAGCATGCTTGATTTCTTTTCCTGGTTTTCTTAAGTCTGTGTCCTCGTAGAACAAAGTCTCAAAAACCCATCAGGGCCCCTCCAGACTTTGGAATCCGACGACGCTTCCTAGTGGGCTCGTCTGACAGTTGCTGTGGCGTAGACAGAGCTTCAAAGAACTCTTCGATTACTTCCCGGCATTTCTGCGGATCATACATATTAGAAAACTTCTTTCTGCACCAAGTTCAGCCATTCTTTTTCTTGCGCTAAACCTTGTGGGGGCAAAATGAATTGGGCATCCTGTATGTGGACCTGTCGAAGATCATTCGTGAGGAGCGACTTTGCAATAGCTGTTTTCAGGGTAGGGAGAACTCGGTATTGGCGATAGAAAGAACCAGAGTTTCTAGGGGGACAAGTAGTGCACGGATTTCATGAATAACTTTTTGCAGATCCTCAGCTGGATTGGCGGGAGACGGTGCTGGACTGGTTGCAGAAGTTGCAAAGTTGGCGAATGGTTCAATTGCAGCACGAATTAGTTTGGTAGCATCTTCAATTGAAACAACGTTGATAGCGGAGGAGGACATTGTACCATCCACACCGCTTTGGTTCCGCTTCACCGGACCACTGATATGATTCGCGGCCCAAAGCGTGGGAATGGTAATCATGGTTGCGATTGGGAGAAGAGTGCAAGTCCAGCAAATTCCGGAATTCAACACGTAGGTACCAGCAACAGAGAGCGTAGATACTGTTAACCATGCGGACGATGTGTTAGCGAAGTAAGAAAACAGGGGACAAAGCCATGGGAAAACACACTGAACTATAGAAACGTAGATAAAAAACCCGGTCAAAATCATTAAGACCACGAACGCAGGATACTTTAGGCATCTGAGGATGAAGCGATGCGTAAAGTACAAGATATAACCCCACAAGAGAAGGATAAACAACATACCCAGGAACTTAGGGTCATGGGTGTCTAGCGTGAGCAGCGTAGACAGGAAACTAGTGAAAACGGAGAGGAAGGAAGTCATCATTCTAACAGGGGAGAAACGAAGACCGTAGATCACAGTGTTGAGAAAATGTCATAAGCTTACAGGGAGCTCAGACAACAATTGCACTGCTAAGTGTGGTGGTACTCCTAGGGCGGGAGACAAGAGGATAGCATGCTTGATTTCTTTTCCTGGTTTTCTTAAGTCTGTGTCTCGTAGAACAAAGTCTCAAAAACCCATCACATGCACTCTACCGACTGATCTACAGCGGCTTCAATGTATTTGTTTAGCCGTTTAGGATTTGTAGGATTAGTGGGGTTAGTAGCGTAATTCTATTGGATACCAAGATTTCATGTGATCACAAGTTCAATGGAATTCTATTTCATATTAAGATTTTATGGGATCACAAGTTCAATCGAAAATAAATATCAACCTTGGCGGAATTTCAAAACAAAGCGACCGGCGGGGCTTGAACCCGTTACCACATGGTTAAGAGCCCTGCGCTCTACCGACTGAGCTACAGCGGCTTCAATGTATTTGTTTAGCCATTTAGGATTAGTAGGATTAGTGGGGTTAGTAGCGTTAGTAATTCTATTCGATATCAAGATTTTATGTGATCACAAGTTCAATGGAATTCTATTTCATATTAAGATTTTATGGGATCACAAGTTCAATCGAAAATAAATATCAACCTTGGCGGAATTTCAAAACAAAGCCACCGGCGGGGCTTGAACCCGTTACCACATGGTTAAGAGCCATGCGCTCTACCGACTGAGCTACAGCGGCTTCAATGTATTTGTTTAGCCATTTAGGATTAGTAGGATTAGTGGGGTTAGTAGCGTTAGTAATTCTATTCGATATCAAGATTTTATGTGATCACAAGTTCAATGGAATTCTATTTCATATTAAGATTTTATGGGATCACAAGTTCAATCGAAAATAAATATCAACCTTGGCGGAATTTCAAAACAAAGCCACCGGCGGGGCTTGAACCCGCGACCACATGGTTAAGAGCCATGCGCTCTACCGACTGAGCTACAGCGGCTTCAATGTATTTGTTTAGCCATTTAGGATTAGTAGAATTAGTGGGGTTAGTAGCGTTAGTAATTCTATTCGATATCAAGATTTTATGTGATCACAAGTTCAATGGAATTCTATTTCATATTAAGATTTTATGGGATCACAAGTTCAATCGAAAATAAATATCAACCTTGGCGGAATTTCAAAACAAAGCCACCGGCGGGGCTTGAACCCGCGACCACATGGTTAAGAGCCATGCGCTCTACCGACTGAGCTACAGCGGCTTCAATGTATTTGTTTAGCCATTTAGGATTAGTAGAATTAGTGGGGTTAGTAGCGTTAGTAATTCTATTCGATATCAAGATTTTATGTGATCACAAGTTCAATGGAATTCTATTTCATATTAAGATTTTATGGGATCACAAGTTCAATCGAAAATAAATATCAACCTTGGCGGAATTTCAAAACAAAGCCACCGACAATAAAGCCACCGGCGGGGCTTGAACCCGCGACCACATGGTTAAGAGCCATGCGCTCTACCGACTGAGCTACAGCGGCTTCAATGTATTTGTTTAGCCATTTAAGATTAGTAGGATTAGTGGGGTTAGTAGCGTTAGTAATTCTATTCGATATCAAGATTTTATGTGATCACAAGTTCAATGGAATTCTATTTCATATTAAGATTTTATGGGATCACAAGTTCAATCGAAAATAAATATCAACCTTGGCGGAATTTCAAAACAAAGCCACCGACAATAAAGCCACCGGCGGGGCTTGAACCCGCGACCACATGGTTAAGAGCTATGCGCTCTACCGACTGAGCTACAGCGACTTCAATATATTTGTTTAGCCGTTTAGGATTAGTAGGATTAGTGGGGTTAGTAGCGTAATTCCATTGGATACCAAGATTTCAAGTGATCACAAGTTCAATGGAATTCTATTTCATATTAAGATTTTATGGGATCACAAGTTCAATGGAGAATAAATATCAACCTTGGCGGAATTTCAAAACAAAGCCACCCGCAATAAGAGCCCGCGACCACATGGTTAAGAGCCATGCACTCTACCGACTGATCTACAGCGGCTTCAATGTATTTGTTTAGCCGTTTAGGATTTGTAGGATTAGTGGGGTTAGTAGCGTAATTCTATTGGATACCAAGATTTCATGTGATCACAAGTTCAATGGAATTCTATTTCATATTAAGATTTTATGGGATCACAAGTTCAATCGAAAATAAATATCAACCTTGGCGGAATTTCAAAACAAAGCGACCGGCGGGGCTTGAACCCGTTACCACATGGTTAAGAGCCCTGCGCTCTACCGACTGAGCTACAGCGGCTTCAATGTATTTGTTTAGCCATTTAGGATTAGTAGGATTAGTGGGGTTAGTAGCGTTAGTAATTCTATTCGATATCAAGATTTTATGTGATCACAAGTTCAATGGAATTCTATTTCATATTAAGATTTTATGGGATCACAAGTTCAATCGAAAATAAATATCAACCTTGGCGGAATTTCAAAACAAAGCCACCGGCGGGGCTTGAACCCGTTACCACATGGTTAAGAGCCATGCGCTCTACCGACTGAGCTACAGCGGCTTCAATGTATTTGTTTAGCCATTTAGGATTAGTAGGATTAGTTGGGTTAGTAGCGTTAGTAATTCTATTCGATATCAAGATTTTATGTGATCACAAGTTCAATGGAATTCTATTTCATATTAAGATTTTATGGGATCACAAGTGTCGAAAATAAATATCAACCTGGCGGAATTTCAAAACAAAGCCACCGGCGGGGCTTGAACCCGCGACCACATGGTTAAGAGCCATGCGCTCTACCGACTGAGCTACAGCGGCTTCAATGTATTTGTTTAGCCATTTAAGATTAGTAGGATTAGTGGGGTTAATAGCGTAATTCTCATGTGATCACAAGTTCAATGGAATTCTATTTCATATTAAGATTTTATGGGATCACAAGTTCAATCGAAAATAAATATCAACCTTGGCGGAATTTCAAAACAAAGCCACCGACAATAAAGCCACCGGCGGGGCTTGAACCCGCGACCACATGGTTAAGAGCCATGCACTCTACCGACTGAGCTACAGCGGCTTCAATGTATTTGTTTAGCCATTTAAGATTAGTAGGATTAGTGGGGTTAGTAGCGTAATTCCATTGGATACCAAGATTTCAAGTGATCACAAGTTCAATGGAATTCTATTTCATATTAAGATTTTATGGGATCACAAGTTCAATGGAGAATAAATATCAACCTTGGCGGAATTTCAAAACAAAGCCACCCGCAATAAGAGCCCGCGACCACATGGTTAAGAGCCATGCACTCTACCGACTGATCTACAGCGGCTTCAATGTATTTGTTTAGCCGTTTAGGATTTGTAGGATTAGTGGGGTTAGTAGCGTAATTCTATTGGATACCAAGATTTCATGTGATCACAAGTTCAATGGAATTCTATTTCATATTAAGATTTTATGGGATCACAAGTTCAATCGAAAATAAATATCAACCTTGGCGGAATTTCAAAACAAAGCCACCGGCGGGGCTTGAACCCGTTACCACATTGTTAAGAGCCATGCGCTCTACCGACTGAGCTACAGCGGCTTCAATGTATTTGTTTAGCCATTTAGGATTAGTAGGATTAGTGGGGTTAGTAGCGTTAGTAATTCTATTCGATATCAAGATTTTATGTGATCACAAGTTCAATGGAATTCTATTTCATATTAAGATTTTATGGGATCACAAGTTCAATCGAAAATAAATATCAACCTTGGCGGAATTTCAAAACAAAGCCACCGACAATAAAGCCACCGGCGGGGCTTGAACCCGCGACCACATGGTTAAGAGCCATGCGCTCTACCGACTGAGCTACAGCGGCTTCAATGTATTTGTTTAGCCATTTAAGATTAGTGGGATTAGTGGGGTTAGCAGCGTAATTCTCTTGTGATCACAAGTTCAATGGAATTCTATTTCATATTAAGATTTTATGGGATCACAAGTTCAATCGAAAATAAATATCAACCTTGGCGGAATTTCAAAACAAAGCCACCGACAATAAAGCCACCGGCGGGGCTTGAACCCGCGACCACATGGTTAAGAGCCATGCGCTCTACCGACTGAGCTACAGCGGCTTCAATGTATTTGTTTAGCCATTTAAGATTAGTGGGATTAGTGGGGTTAGTAGCGTAATTCCATTGGATACCAAGATTTCATGTGATCACAAGTTCAATGGAATTCTATTTCATATTAAGATTTTATGGGATCACAAGTTCAATCGAAAATAAATATCAACCTTGGCGGAATTTCAAAACAAAGCCACCGACAATAAAGCCACCGGCGGGGCTTGAACCCGCGACCACATGGTTAAGAGCCATGCGCTCTACCGACTGAGCTACAGCGGCTTCAATGTATTTGTTTAGCCATTTAAGATTAGTAGGATTAGTGGGGTTAGTAGCGTAATTCTCTTGTGATCACAAGTTCAATGGAATTCTATTTCATATTAAGATTTTATGGGATCACAAGTTCAATCGAAAATAAATATCAACCTTGGCGGAATTTCAAAACAAAGCCACCGACAATAAAGCCACCGGCGGGGCTTGAACCCGCGACCACATGGTTAAGAGCCATGCGCTCTACCGACTGAGCTACAGCGGCTTCAATGTATTTGTTTAGCCATTTAAGATTAGTAGGATTAGTGGGGTTAGTAGCGTAATTCTCTTGTGATCACAAGTTCAATGGAATTCTATTTCATATTAAGATTTTATGGGATCACAAGTTCAATCGAAAATAAATATCAACCTTGGCGGAATTTCAAAACAAAGCCACCGGCAATAAAACCACCGGTGGGGCTTGAACCCGCGACCACATGGTTAAGAGCCATGCGCTCTACCGACTGAGCTACAGCGGCTTCAATGTATTTGTTTAGCCGTTTAGGATTAGTAGGATTAGTGGGGTTAGTAGCGTAATTCCATTGGATACCAAGATTTCATGTGATCACAAGTTCAATGGAATTCTATTTCATATTAAGATTTTATGGGATCACAAGTTCAATCGAAAATAAATATCAACCTTGGCGGAATTTCAAAACAAAGCCACCGACAATAAAGCCACCGGCGGGGCTTGAACCCGCGACCACATGGTTAAGAGCCATGCGCTCTACCGACTGAGCTACAGCGGCTTCAATGTATTTGTTTAGCCATTTAAGATTAGTAGGATTAGTGGGGTTAATAGCGTAATTCTCATGTGATCACAAGTTCAATGGAATTCTATTTCATTTAAGATTTTATGGGATCACAAGTTCAATCGAAAATAAATATCAACCTTGGCGGAATTTCAAAACAAAGCCACCGACAATAAAGCCACCGGCGGGGCTTGAACCCGCGACCACATGGTTAAGAGCCATGCGCTCTACCGACTGAGCTACAGCGGCTTCAATGTATTTGTTTAGCCATTTAAGATTAGTAGGATTAATGGGGTTAGTAGCGTAATTCTCTTGTGATCACAAGTTCAATGGAATTCTATTTCATATTAAGATTTTATGGGATCACAAGTTCAATCGAAAATAAATATCAACCTTGGCGGAATTTCAAAACAAAGCCACCGGCAATAAAACCACCGGTGGGGCTTGAACCCGCGACCACATGGTTAAGAGCCATGCGCTCTACCGACTGAGCTACAGCGGCTTCAATGTATTTGTTTAGCCGTTTAAGATTAGTAGGATTAGTGGGGTTAGTAGCGTAATTCTCATGTGATCACAAGTTCAATGGAATTCTATTTCATATTAAGATTTTATGGGATCACAAGTTCAATCGAAAATAAATATCAACCTTGGCGGAATTTCAAAACAAAGCCACCGATAATAAAGCCACCGGCGGGGCTTGAACCCGCGACCACATGGTTAAGAGCCATGCACTCTACCGACTGAGCTACAGCAGCTTCAATGTATTTGTTTAGCCATTTAGGATTAGTAGGATTAGTGGGGTTAGTAGCGTAATTCTCATGTGATCACAAGTTCAATGGAATTCTATTTCATATTAAGATTTTATGGGATCACAAGTTCAATCGAAAATAAATATCAACCTTGGCGGAATTTCAAAACAAAGCCACCGATAATAAAGCCACCGGCGGGGCTTGAACCCGCGACCACATGGTTAAGAGCCATGCGCTCTACCGACTGAGCTACAGCAAGCTTCAATGTATTTGTTTAGCCATTTAGGATTAGTAGGATTAGTGGGGGTTAGTAGCGTAATTCTCATGTGATCACAAGTTCAATGGAATTCTATTTCATATTAAGATTTTATGGGATCACAAGTTCAATCGAAAATAAATATCAACCTTGGCGGAATTTCAAAACAAAGCCACCGACAATAAAGCCACCGGCGGGGCTTGAACCCGCGACCACATGGTTAAGAGCCATGCGCTCTACCGACTGAGCTACAGCGGCTTCAATGTATTTGTTTAGCCATTTAAGATTAGTAGGATTAGTGGGGTTAGTAGCGTTAGTAATTCTATTCGATATCAAGATTTTATGTGATCACAAGTTCAATGGAATTCTATTTCATATTAAGATTTTATGGGATCACAAGTTCAATCGAAAATAAATATCAACCTTGGCGGAATTTCAAAACAAAGCCACCGACAATAAAGCCACCGGCGGGGCTTGAACCCGCGACCACATGGTTAAGAGCCATGCGCTCTACCGACTGAGCTACAGCGGCTTCAATATATTTGTTTAGCCGTTTAGGATTAGTAGGATTAGTGGGGTTAGTAGCGTAATTCCATTGGATACCAAGATTTCAAGTGATCACAAGTTCAATGGAATTCTATTTCATATTAAGATTTTATGGGATCACAAGTTCAATGGAGAATAAATATCAACCTTGGCGGAATTTCAAAACAAAGCCACCCGCAATAAGAGCCCGCGACCACATGGTTAAGAGCCATGCTGATATGATTCGCGGCCCAAAGCGTGGGAATGGTAATCATGGTTGCGATTGGGAGAAGAGTGCAAGTCCAGCAAATTCCGGAATTCAACACGTAGGTACCAGCAACAGAGAGCGTAGATACTGTTAACCATGCGGACGATGTGTTAGCGAAGTAAGAAAACAGGGGGCAAAGCCATGGGAAAACACACTGAACTATAGAAACGTAGATAAAAAACCCGGTCAAAATCATTAAGACCACGAACGCAGGATACTTTAGGCATCTGAGGCGATGCGTAAAGTACAAGATATAACCCCACAAGAGAAGGATAAACAACATACCCAGGAACTTAGGGTCATGGGTGTCTAGCGTGAGCAGCGTAGACAGGAAACTAGTGAAAACGGAGAGGAAGGAAGTCATCATTCTAACAGGGGAGAAACGAAGACCGTAGATCACAGTGTTGAGAAAATGTCACAAGCTTACGAGTTAGGGAGCTCAGACAACAATTGCACTGCTAAGTGTGGTGGTACTCCTAGGGCGGGAGACAAGAGGATAGCATGCTTGATTTCTTTTCTTGGTTTTCTTAAGTCTGTGTCTCGTAGAACAAAGTCTCAAAAACCCATCAGGGCCCCTCCAGACTTTGGAATCCGACGACGCTTCCTAGTGGGCTCGTCTGACAGTTGCTGTGGCGTAGACAGAGCTTCAAAGAACTCTTCGATTACTTCCCGGCATTTCTGCGGATCATACATATTAGAAACTTCTTTCTGAAGATCATTCGTGAGGAGCGACTTTGCAATAGCTGTTTTCAGGGTAGGGAGAACTCGGTATTGGCGATAGAAAGAACCAGAGTTTCTAGGGACAAGTAGTGCACGGATTTCATGAATAACTTTTTGCAGATCCCCAGCTGGATTGGCGGGAGACGGTGCTGGACTGGTTGCAGAAGTTGCAAAGTTGGCGAATGGTTCAATTGCAGCACGAATTAGTTTGGTAGCATCTTCAATTGAAACAACGTTGATAGCGGAGGAGGACATTGTACCATCCACACCGCTTTGGTTCCGCTTCACCGGACCACTGATATGATTCGCGGCCCAAAGCGTGGGAATGGTAATCATGGTTGCGATTGGGAGAAGAGTGCAAGTCCAGCAAATTCCGGAATTCAACACGTAGGTACCAGCAACAGAGAGCGTAGATACTGTTAACCATGCGGACGATGTGTTAGCGAAGTAAGAAAACAGGGGGCAAAGCCATGGGAAAACACACTGAACTATAGAAACGTAGATAAAAAACCCGGTCAAAATCATTAAGACCACGAACGCAGGATACTTTAGGCATCTGAGGATGAAGCGATGCGTAAAGTACAAGATATAACCCCACAAGAGAAGGATAAACAACATACCCAGGAACTTAGGGTCATGGGTGTCTAGCATCATTCTAACAGGGGAGAGAAACGAAGACCGTAGATCACAGTGTTGAGAAAATGTCACAAGCTTACGAGTTAGGGAGCTCAGACAACAATTGCACTGCTAAGTGTGGTGGTACTCCTAGGGCGGGAGACAAGAGGATAGCATGCTTGATTTCTTTTCCTGGTTTTCTTAAGTCTGTGTCTCGTAGAACAAAGTCTCAAAAACCCATCACATGCACTCTACCGACTGATCTACAGCGGCTTCAATGTATTTGTTTAGCCGTTTAGGATTTGTAGGATTAGTGGGGTTAGTAGCGTAATTCTATTGGATACCAAGATTTCATGTGATCACAAGTTCAATGGAATTCTATTTCATATTAAGATTTTATGGGATCACAAGTTCAATCGAAAATAAATATCAACCTTGGCGGAATTTCAAAACAAAGCGACCGGCGGGGCTTGAACCCGTTACCACATGGTTAAGAGCCCTGCGCTCTACCGACTGAGCTACAGCGGCTTCAATGTATTTGTTTAGCCATTTAGGATTAGTAGGATTAGTGGGGTTAGTAGCGTTAGTAATTCTATTCGATATCAAGATTTTATGTGATCACAAGTTCAATGGAATTCTATTTCATATTAAGATTTTATGGGATCACAAGTTCAATCGAAAATAAATATCAACCTTGGCGGAATTTCAAAACAAAGCCACCGGCGGGGCTTGAACCCGTTACCACATGGTTAAGAGCCATGCGCTCTACCGACTGAGCTACAGCGGCTTCAATGTATTTGTTTAGCCATTTAGGATTAGTAGGATTAGTGGGGTTAGTAGCGTTAGTAATTCTATTCGATATCAAGATTTTATGTGATCACAAGTTCAATGGAATTCTATTTCATATTAAGATTTTATGGGATCACAAGTTCAATCGAAAATAAATATCAACCTTGGCGGAATTTCAAAACAAAGCCACCGGCGGGGCTTGAACCCGCGACCACATGGTTAAGAGCCATGCGCTCTACCGACTGAGCTACAGCGGCTTCAATGTATTTGTTTAGCCATTTAGGATTAGTAGAATTAGTGGGGTTAGTAGCGTTAGTAATTCTATTCGATATCAAGATTTTATGTGATCACAAGTTCAATGGAATTCTATTTCATATTAAGATTTTATGGGATCACAAGTTCAATCGAAAATAAATATCAACCTTGGCGGAATTTCAAAACAAAGCCACCGACAATAAAGCCACCGGCGGGGCTTGAACCCGCGACCACATGGTATAAGAGCCATGCGCTCTACCGACTGAGCTACAGCGGCTTCAATGTATTTGTTTAGCCATTTAAGATTAGTAGGATTAGTGGGGTTAGTAGCGTTAGTAATTCTATTCGATATCAAGATTTTATGTGATCACAAGTTCAATGGAATTCTATTTCATATTAAGATTTTATGGGATCACAAGTTCAATCGAAAATAAATATCAACCTTGGCGGAATTTCAAAACAAAGCCACCGACAATAAAGCCACCGGCGGGGCTTGAACCCGCGACCACATGGTTAAGAGCCATGCGCTCTACCGACTGAGCTACAGCGGCTTCAATGTATTTGTTTAGCCATTTAGGATTAGTAGGATTAGTGGGGTTAGTAGCGTTAGTAATTCTATTCGATATCAAGATTTTATGTGATCACAAGTTCAATGGAATTCTATTTCATATTAAGATTTTATGGGATCACAAGTTCAATCGAAAATAAATATCAACCTTGGCGGAATTTCAAAACAAAGCCACCGGCGGGGCTTGAACCCGTTACCACATGGTTAAGAGCCATGCGCTCTACCGACTGAGCTACAGCGGCTTCAATGTATTTGTTTAGCCATTTAGGATTAGTAGGATTAGTGGGGTTAGTAGCGTTAGTAATTCTATTCGATATCAAGATTTTATGTGATCACAAGTTCAATGGAATTCTATTTCATATTAAGATTTTATGGGATCACAAGTTCAATCGAAAATAAATATCAACCTTGGCGGAATTTCAAAACAAAGCCACCGGCGGGGCTTGAACCCGCGACCACATGGTTAAGAGCCATGCGCTCTACCGACTGAGCTACAGCGGCTTCAATGTATTTGTTTAGCCATTTAGGATTAGTAGAATTAGTGGGGTTAGTAGCGTTAGTAATTCTATTCGATATCAAGATTTTATGTGATCACAAGTTCAATGGAATTCTATTTCATATTAAGATTTTATGGGATCACAAGTTCAATCGAAAATAAATATCAACCTTGGCGGAATTTCAAAACAAAGCCACCGACAATAAAGCCACCGGCGGGGCTTGAACCCGCGACCACATGGTTAAGAGCCATGCGCTCTACCGACTGAGCTACAGCGGCTTCAATGTATTTGTTTAGCCATTTAAGATTAGTAGGATTAGTGGGGTTAGTAGCGTTAGTAATTCTATTCGATATCAAGATTTTATGTGATCACAAGTTCAATGGAATTCTATTTCATATTAAGATTTTATGGGATCACAAGTTCAATCGAAAATAAATATCAACCTTGGCGGAATTTCAAAACAAAGCCACCGACAATAAAGCCACCGGCGGGGCTTGAACCCGCGACCACATGGTTAAGAGCCATGCGCTCTACCGACTGAGCTACAGCGACTTCAATATATTTGTTTAGCCGTTTAGGATTAGTAGGATTAGTGGGGTTAGTAGCGTAATTCCATTGGATACCAAGATTTCAAGTGATCACAAGTTCAATGGAATTCTATTTCATATTAAGATTTTATGGGATCACAAGTTCAATGGAGAATAAATATCAACCTTGGCGGAATTTCAAAACAAAGCCACCCGCAATAAGAGCCCGCGACCACATGGTTAAGAGCCATGCACTCTACCGACTGATCTACAGCGGCTTCAATGTATTTGTTTAGCCGTTTAGGATTTGTAGGATTAGTGGGGTTAGTAGCGTAATTCTATTGGATACCAAGATTTCATGTGATCACAAGTTCAATGGAATTCTATTTCATATTAAGATTTTATGGGATCACAAGTTCAATCGAAAATAAATATCAACCTTGGCGGAATTTCAAAACAAAGCGACCGGCGGGGCTTGAACCCGTTACCACATGGTTAAGAGCCCTGCGCTCTACCGACTGAGCTACAGCGGCTTCAATGTATTTGTTTAGCCATTTAGGATTAGTAGGATTAGTGGGGTTAGTAGCGTTAGTAATTCTATTCGATATCAAGATTTTATGTGATCACAAGTTCAATGGAATTCTATTTCATATTAAGATTTTATGGGATCACAAGTTCAATCGAAAATAAATATCAACCTTGGCGGAATTTCAAAACAAAGCCACCGGCGGGGCTTGAACCCGTTACCACATGGTTAAGAGCCATGCGCTCTACCGACTGAGCTACAGCGGCTTCAATGTATTTGTTTAGCCATTTAGGATTAGTAGGATTAGTTGGGTTAGTAGCGTTAGTAATTCTATTCGATATCAAGATTTTATGTGATCACAAGTTCAATGGAATTCTATTTCATATTAAGATTTTATGGGATCACAAGTGTCGAAAATAAATATCAACCTTGGCGGAATTTCAAAACAAAGCCACCGGCGGGGCTTGAACCCGCGACCACATGGTTAAGAGCCATGCGCTCTACCGACTGAGCTACAGCGGCTTCAATGTATTTGTTTAGCCATTTAAGATTAGTAGGATTAGTGGGGTTAATAGCGTAATTCTCATGTGATCACAAGTTCAATGGAATTCTATTTCATATTAAGATTTTATGGGATCACAAGTTCAATCGAAAATAAATATCAACCTTGGCGGAATTTCAAAACAAAGCCACCGACAATAAAGCCACCGGCGGGGCTTGAACCCGCGACCACATGGTTAAGAGCCATGCACTCTACCGACTGAGCTACAGCGGCTTCAATGTATTTGTTTAGCCATTTAAGATTAGTAGGATTAGTGGGGTTAGTAGCGTAATTCCATTGGATACCAAGATTTCAAGTGATCACAAGTTCAATGGAATTCTATTTCATATT
>NW_026578498.1:0-33101 GCF_029603195.1 Condylostylus longicornis
ACAGATTCTGCCGATATATGATAATAGGTTGTAGCAAAAATATTTTTGGAGATATTTGAAAAAATCATGTGCAAAACTTTAAACGCGTTTTCTGGCTAAACTAGAAGAGATAGAGCGATTCTACGTGTTTTTTGTGATCACTGTGAATGCACAGATTCTGCCGATATATGATAATAGGTTGTAGCAAAAATATTTTTGGAGATATTTGAAAAAATCATTTGCAAAACTTTAAACGCATTTTCTGGCTAAACTTCTACGTGTTTTTTGTGATCACTGGGAATGCACAGATTCTGCCGATATATGATAATAGGTTGTAGCAAAAATATTTTTGGAGATATTTGAAAAAATCATTTGCAAAACTTTAAACGCGTTTTCTGGCTAAACTAGAAGAGATAGAGCGATTCTACGTGTTTCTTGTGATCACTGGGAATGCACAGATTCTGCCGATATATGATAATAGGTTGTAGCAAAAATATTTTTGGAGATATTTGAAAAAATCATTTGCCAAACTTTAAACGCGTTTTCTGGCTAAACTAGAAGAGATAGAGCGATTCTACGTGTTTTTTGTGATCACTGGGAATGCACAGATTCTGCCGATATATGATAATAGGTTGTAGCAAAAATATTTTTGGAGATATTTGAAAAAATCATTTGCAAAACTTTAAACGCGTTTTCTGGCTAAACTAGAAGAGATAGAGCGATTCTACGTGTTTCTTGTGATCACTGGGAATGCACAGATTCTGCCGATATATGATAATAGGTTGTAGCAAAAATATTTTTGGAGATATTTGAAAAAATCATTTGCCAAACTTTAAACGCGTTTTCTGGCTAAACTAGAAGAGATAGAGCGATTCTACGTGTTTTTTGTGATCACTGGGAATGCACAGATTCTGCCGATATATGATAATAGGTTGTAGCAAAAATATTTTTGGAGATATTTGAAAAAATCATGTGCAAAACTTTAAACGCATTTTCTGGCTAAACTAGAAGAGATAGAGCGATTCTACGTGTTTTTTGTGATCACTGGGAATGCACAGATTCTGCCGATATATAATAATAGGTTGTAGCAAAAATATTTTTGGAGATATTTGAAAAAATCATGTGCAAAACTTTAAACGCGTTTTCTGGCTAAACTAGAAGAGATAGAGCGATTCTACGTGTTTTTTGTGATCACTGGGAATGCACAGATTCTGCCGATATATGATAATAGGTTGTAGCAAAAATATTTTTGGAGATATTTGAAAAAATCATTTGCAAAACTTTAAACGCATTTTCTGGCTAAACTAGAAGAGATAGAGCGATTCTACGTGTTTCTTGTGATCACTGGGAATGCACAGATTCTGCCGATATATGATAATAGGTTGTAGCAAAAATATTTTTGGAGATATTTGAAAAAATCATTTGCAAAACTTTAAACGCGTTTTCTGGCTAAACTAGAAGAGATAGAGCGATTCTAGGTGTTTTTTGTGATCACTGGGAATGCACAGATTCTGCCGATATATGATAATAGGTTGTAGCAAAAATATTTTTGGAGATATTTGAAAAAATCATTTGCAAAACTTTAAACGCGTTTTCTGGCTAAACTAGAAGAGATAGAGCGATTCTACGTGTTTTTTGTGATCACTGGGAATGCACAGATTCTGCCGATATATGATAATAGGTTGTAGCAAAAATGTTTTTGGAGATATTTAAAAAAATCATTTGCAAAACTTTAAACGCGTTTTCTGGCTAAACTAGAAGAGATAGAGCGATTGTACGTCTTTTTTGTGATCACTGGGAATGCACACATTCTGCCGATATATGACAATAGGTTGTAGCGAAAATATTTTTGGAGATATTAAAAAAAATCATTTGCAAAACTTTAAACGCGTTTTCTGGCTAAACTAGAAGAGATAGAGCGATTCTACGTGTTTTTTGTGATCACTGGGAATGCACAGATTCTGCCGATATATGATAATAGGTTGTAGCAAAAATATTTTTGGAGATATTTGAAAAAATCATTTGCAAAACTTTAAACGCGTTTTCTGGCTAAACTAGAAGAGATAGAGCGATTCTACGTGTTTTTTGTGATCACTGGGAATGCACAGATTCTGCCGATATATGATAATAGGTTGTAGCAAAAATATTTTTGGAGATATTTGAAAAAATCATTTGCAAAACTTTAAACGCATTTTCTGGCTAAACTAGAAGAGATAGAGCGATTCTACGTGTTTCTTGTGATCACTGGGAATGCACAGATTCTGCCGATATATGATAATAGGTTGTAGCAAAAATATTTTTGGAGATATTTGAAAAAATCATTTGCAAAACTTTAAACGCGTTTTCTGGCTAAACTAGAAGAGATAGAGCGATTCTACGTGTTTTTTGTGATCACTGGGAATGCACAGATTCTGCCGATATATGATAATAGGTTGTAGCAAAAACATTTTTGGAGATATTTGAAAAAATCATTTGCAAAACTTTAAACGCGTTTTCTGGCTAAACTAGAAGAGATAGAGCGATTCTACGTGTTTTTTGTGATCACTGGGAATGCACAGATTCTGCCGATATATGATAATAGGTTGTAGCAAAAATGTTTTTGGAGATATTTAAAAAAATCATTTGCAAAACTTTAAACGCGTTTTCTGGCTAAACTAGAAGAGATAGAGCGATTGTACGTCTTTTTTGTGATCACTGGGAATGCACACATTCTGCCGATATATGATAATAGGTTGTAGCGAAAATATTTTTGGAGATATTAAAAAAAATCATTTGCAAAACTTTAAACGCGTTTTCTGGCTAAACTAGAAGAGATAGAGCGATTCTACGTGTTTTTTGTGATCACTGGGAATGCACAGATTCTGCCGATATATGATAATAGGTTGTAGCAAAAATATTTTTGGAGATATTTGAAAAAATCATTTGCAAAACTTTAAACGCGTTTTCTGGCTAAACTAGAAGAGATAGAGCGATTCTACGTGTTTTTTGTGATCACTGGGAATGCACAGATTCTGCCGATATATGATAATAGGTTGTAGCAAAAATATTTTTGGAGATATTTGAAAAAATCATGTGCAAAACTTTAAACGCGTTTTCTGGCTAAACTAGAAGAGATAGAGCGATTCTACGTGTTTTTTGTAATCACTGGGAATGCACAGATTCTGCCGATATATGATAATAGGTTGTAGCAAAAATATTTTTGGAGATATTTGAAAAAATCATGTGCAAAACTTTAAACGCGTTTTCTGGCTAAACTAGAAGAGATAGAGCGATTCTACGTGTTTTTTGTGATCACTGGGAATGCACAGATTCTGCCGATATATGATAATAGGTTGTAGCAAAAATATTTTTGGAGATATTTGAAAAAATCATGTGCAAAACTTTAAACGCGTTTTCTGGCTAAACTAGAAGAGATAGAGCGATTCTACGTGTTTTTTGTGATCACTGTGAATGCACAGATTCTGCCGATATATGATAATAGGTTGTAGCAAAAATATTTTTGGAGATATTTGAAAAAATCATGTGCAAAACTTTAAACGCGTTTTCTGGCCAAACTAGAAGAGATAGAGCGATTCTACGTGTTTCTTGTGATCACTGGGAATGCACAGATTCTGCCGATATATGATAATAGGTTGTAGCAAAAATATTTTTGGAGATATTTGAAAAAATCATTTGCCAAACTTTAAACGCGTTTTCTGGCTAAACTAGAAGAGATAGAGCGATTCTACGTGTTTTTTGTGATCACTGGGAATGCACAGATTCTGCCGATATATGATAATAGGTTGTAGCAAAAATATTTTTGGAGATATTTGAAAAAATCATGTGCAAAACTTTAAACGCATTTTCTGGCTAAACTAGAAGAGATAGAGCGATTCTACGTGTTTCTTGTGATCACTGGGAATGCACAGATTCTGCCGATATATGATAATAGGTTGTAGCAAAAATATTTTTGGAGATATTTGAAAAAATCATGTGCAAAACTTTAAACGCGTTTTCTGGCTAAACTAGAAGAGATAGAGCGATTCTACGTGTTTTTTGTGATCACTGGGAATGCACAGATTCTGCCGATATATAATAATAGGTTGTAGCAAAAATATTCTTGGAGATATTTGAAAAAATCATGTGCAAAACTTTAAACGCGTTTTCTGGCTAAACTAGAAGAGATAGAGCGATTCTACGTGTTTTTTGTGATCACTGGGAATGCACAGATTCTGCCGATATATGATAATAGGTTGTAGCAAAAATATTTTTGGAGATATTTGAAAAAATCATTTGCAAAACTTTAAACGCATTTTCTGGCTAAACTAGAAGAGATAGAGCGATTCTACGTGTTTCTTGTGATCACTGGGAATGCACAGATTCTGCCGATATATGACAATAGGTTGTAGCAAAAATATTTTTGGAGATATTTGAAAAAATCATTTGCAAAACTTTAAACGCGTTTTCTGGCTAAACTAGAAGAGATAGAGCGATTCTACGTGTTTTTTGTGATCACTGGGAATGCACAGATTCTGCCGATATATGATAATAGTTTGTCGCAAAAATATTTTTGGAGATATTTGAAAAAATCATTTGCAAAACTTTAAACGCGTTTTCTGGCTAAACTAGAAGAGATAGAGCGATTCTACGTGTTTTTTGTGATCACTGGGAATGCACAGATTCTGCCGATATATGATAATAGGTTGTAGCAAAAATGTTTTTGGAGATATTTAAAAAAATCATTTGCAAAACTTTAAACGCGTTTTCTGGCTAAACTAGAAGAGATAGAGCGATTGTACGTCTTTTTTGTGATCACTGGGAATGCACACATTCTGCCGATATATGACAATAGGTTGTAGCGAAAATATTTTTGGAGATATTAAAAAAAATCATTTGCAAAACTTTAAACGCGTTTTCTGGCTAAACTAGAAGAGATAGAGCGATTCTACGTGTTTTTTGTGATCACTGGGAATGCACAGATTCTGCCGATATATGATAATAGGTTGTAGCAAAAATATTTTTGGAGATATTTGAAAAAATCATTTGCAAAACTTTAAACGCGTTTTCTGGCAAAACTAGAAGAGATAGAGCGATTCTACGTGTTTTTTGTGATCACTGGGAATGCACAGATTCTGCCGATATATGATAATAGGTTGTAGCAAAAATATTTTTGGAGATATTTGAAAAAATCATTTGCAAAACTTTAAACGCATTTTCTGGCTAAACTAGAAGAGATAGAGCGATTCTACGTGTTTCTTGTGATCACTGGGAATGCACAGATTCTGCCGATATATGATAATAGGTTGTAGCAAAAATATTTTTGGAGATATTTGAAAAAATCATTTGCAAAACTTTAAACGCGTTTTCTGGCTAAACTAGAAGAGATAGAGCGATTCTACGTGTTTTTTGTGATCACTGGGAATGCACAGATTCTGCCGATATATGATAATAGGTTGTAGCAAAAACATTTTTGGAGATATTTGAAAAAATCATTTGCAAAACTTTAAACGCGTTTTCTGGCTAAACTAGAAGAGATAGAGCGATTCTACGTGTTTTTCGTGATCACTGGGAATGCACAGATTCTGCCGATATATGATAATAGGTTGTAGCAAAAATGTTTTTGGAGATATTTAAAAAAATCATTTGCAAAACTTTAAACGCGTTTTCTGGCTAAACTAGAAGAGATAGAGCGATTGTACGTCTTTTTTGTGATCACTGGGAATGCACACATTCTGCCGATATATGATAATAGGTTGTAGCGAAAATATTTTTGGAGATATTAAAAAAAATCATTTGCAAAACTTTAAACGCGTTTTCTGGCTAAACTAGAAGAGATAGAGCGATTCTACGTGTTTTTTGTGATCACTGGGAATGCACAGATTCTGCCGATATATGATAATAGGTTGTAGCAAAAATATTTTTGGAGATATTTGAAAAAATCATTTGCAAAACTTTAAACGCGTTTTCTGGCTAAACTAGAAGAGATAGAGCGATTCTACGTGTTTTTTGTGATCACTGGGAATGCACAGATTCTGCCGATATATGATAATAGGTTGTAGCAAAAATATTTTTGGAGATATTTGAAAAAATCATGTGCAAAACTTTAAACGCGTTTTCTGGCTAAACTAGAAGAGATAGAGCGATTCTACGTGTTTTTTGTGATCACTGTGAATGCACAGATTCTGCCGATATATGATAATAGGTTGTAGCAAAAATATTTTTGGAGATATTTGAAAAAATCATTTGCCAAACTTTAAACGCGTTTTCTGGCTAAACTAGAAGAGATAGAGCGATTCTACGTGTTTTTTGTGATCACTGGGAATGCACAGATTCTGCCGATATATGATAATAGGTTGTAGCAAAAATATTTTTGGAGATATTTGAAAAAATCATGTGCAAAACTTTAAACGCGTTTTCTGGGTAAACTAGAAGAGATAGAGCGATTCTACGTGTTTTTTGTGATCACTGTGAATGCACAGATTCTGCCGATATATGATAATAGGTTGTAGCAAAAATATTTTTGGAGATATTTGAAAAAATCATTTGCAAAACTTTAAACGCATTTTCTGGCTAAACTAGAAGAGATAGAGCGATTCTACGTGTTTCTTGTGATCACTGGGAATGCACAGATTCTGCCGATATATGATAATAGGTTGTAGCAAAAATATTTTTGGAGATATTTGAAAAAATCATTTGCAAAACTTTAAACGCGTTTTCTGGCTAAACTAGAAGAGATAGAGCGATTCTACGTGTTTCCTGTGATCACTGGGAATGCACAGATTCTGCCGATATATGATAATAGGTTGTAGCAAAAATATTTTTGGAGATATTTGAAAAAATCATTTGCCAAACTTTAAACGCGTTTTCTGGCTAAACTAGAAGAGATAGAGCGATTCTACGTGTTTTTTGTGATCACTGGGAATGCACAGATTCTGCCGATATATGATAATAGGTTGTAGCAAAAATATTTTTGGAGATATTTGAAAAAATCATGTGCAAAACTTTAAACGCGTTTTCTGGCTAAACTAGAAGAGATAGAGCGATTCTACGTGTTTTTTGTGATCACTGTGAATGCACAGATTCTGCCAATATATGATAATAGGTTGTAGCAAAAATATTTTTGGAGATATTTGAAAAAATCATTTGCAAAACTTTAAACGCGTTTTCTGGCTAAACTAGAAGAGATAGAGCGATTCTACGTGTTTCTTGTGATCACTGGGAATGCACAGATTCTGCCGATATATGATAATAGGTTGTAGCAAAAATATTTTTGGAGATATTTGAAAAAATCATTTGCAAAACTTTAAACGCGTTTTCTGGCTAAACTAGAAGAGATAGAGCGATTCTACGTGTTTCTTGTGATCACTGGGAATGCACAGATTCTGCCGATATATGATAATAGGTTGTAGCAAAAATATTTTTGGAGATATTTGAAAAAATCATTTGCCAAACTTTAAACGCGTTTTCTGGCTAAACTAGAAGAGATAGAGCGATTCTACGTGTTTTTTGTGATCACTGGGAATGCACAGATTCTGCCGATATATGATAATAGGTTGTAGCAAAAATATTTTTGGAGATATTTGAAAAAATCATGTGCAAAACTTTAAACGCATTTTCTGGCTAAACTAGAAGAGATAGAGCGATTCTACGTGTTTCTTGTGATCACTGGGAATGCACAGATTCTGCCGATATATGATAATAGGTTGTAGCAAAAATATTTTTGGAGATATTTGAAAAAATCATGTGCAAAACTTTAAACGCGTTTTCTGGCTAAACTAGAAGAGATAGAGCGATTCTACGTGTTTTTTGTGATCACTTTAAACGCGTTTTCTGGCTAAACTAGAAGAGATAGAGCGATTCTACGTGTTTTTTGTGATCACTGTGAATGCACAGATTCTGCCGATATATGATAATAGGTTGTAGCAAAAATATTTTTGGAGATATTTGAAAAAATCATTTGCAAAACTTTAAACGCATTTTCTGGCTAAACTAGAAGAGATAGAGCGATTCTACGTGTTTCTTGTGATCACTGGGAATGCACAGATTCTGCCGATATATGATAATAGGTTGTAGCAAAAATATTTTTGGAGATATTTGAAAAAATCATTTGCAAAACTTTAAACGCGTTTTCTGGCTAAACTAGAAGAGATAGAGCGATTCTACGTGTTTCCTGTGATCACTGGGAATGCACAGATTCTGCCGATATATGATAATAGGTTGTAGCAAAAATATTTTTGGAGATATTTGAAAAAATCATTTGCCAAACTTTAAACGCGTTTTCTGGCTAAACTAGAAGAGATAGAGCGATTCTACGTGTTTTTTGTGATCACTGGGAATGCACAGATTCTGCCGATATATGATAATAGGTTGTAGCAAAAATATTTTTGGAGATATTTGAAAAAATCATGTGCAAAACTTTAAACGCGTTTTCTGGCTAAACTAGAAGAGATAGAGCGATTCTACGTGTTTTTTTGTGATCACTGTGAATGCACAGATTCTGCCAATATATGATAATAGGTTGTAGCAAAAATATTTTTGGAGATATTTGAAAAAATCATTTGCAAAACTTTAAACGCGTTTTCTGGCTAAACTAGAAGAGATAGAGCGATTCTACGTGTTTCTTGTGATCACTGGGAATGCACAGATTCTGCCGATATATGATAATAGGTTGTAGCAAAAATATTTTTGGAGATATTTGAAAAAATCATTTGCAAAACTTTAAACGCGTTTTCTGGCTAAACTAGAAGAGATAGAGCGATTCTACGTGTTTCTTGTGATCACTGGGAATGCACAGATTCTGCCGATATATGATAATAGGTTGTAGCAAAAATATTTTTGGAGATATTTGAAAAAATCATTTGCCAAACTTTAAACGCGTTTTCTGGCTAAACTAGAAGAGATAGAGCGATTCTACGTGTTTTTTGTGATCACTGGGAATGCACAGATTCTGCCGATATATGATAATAGGTTGTAGCAAAAATATTTTTGGAGATATTTGAAAAAATCATGTGCAAAACTTTAAACGCATTTTCTGGCTAAACTAGAAGAGATAGAGCGATTCTACGTGTTTCTTGTGATCACCGGGAATGCACAGATTCTGCCGATATATGATAATAGGTTGTAGCAAAAATATTTTTGGAGATATTTGAAAAAATCATGTGCAAAACTTTAAACGCGTTTTCTGGCTAAACTAGAAGAGATAGAGCGATTCTACGTGTTTTTTGTGATCACTTTAAACGCGTTTTCTGGCTAAACTAGAAGAGAAAGAGCGATTCTACGTGTTTTTTGTGATCACTGGGAATGCACAGATTCTGCCGATATATGATAATAGGTTGTAGCAAAAATATTTTTGGAGATATTTGAAAAAATCATTTGCCAAAACTTTAAACGCATTTTCTGGCTAAACTAGAAGAGATAGAGCGATTCTACGTGTTTTTTGTGATCACTGGGAATGCACAGATTCTGCCGATATATGATAATAGGTTGTAGCAAAAATATTTTTGGAGATATTTGAAAAAATCATTTGCAAAACTTTAAACGCGTTTTCTGGCTAAACTAGAAGAGATAGAGCGATTCTACGTGTTTCTTGTGATCACTGGGAATGCACAGATTCTGCCGATATATGATAATAGGTTGTAGCAAAAATATTTTTGGAGATATTTGAAAAAATCATTTGCCAAACTTTAAACGCGTTTTCTGGCTAAACTAGAAGAGATAGAGCGATTCTACGTGTTTTTTGTGATCACTGGGAATGCACAGATTCTGCCGATATATGATAATAGGTTGTAGCAAAAATATTTTTGGAGATATTTGAAAAAATCATGTGCAAAACTTTAAACGCGTTTTCTGGCTAAACTAGAAGAGATAGAGCGATTCTACATGTTTTTTGTGATCACTGGGAATGCACAGATTCTGCCGATATATGATAATAGGTTGTAGCAAAAATATTTTTGGAGATATTTGAAAAAATCATGTGCAAAACTTTAAACGCGTTTTCTGGCTAAACTAGAAGAGATAGAGCGATTCTACGTGTTTTTTGTGATCACTGGGAATGCACAGATTCTGCCGATATATGATAATAGGTTGTAGCAAAAATATTTTTGGAGATATTTGAAAAAATCATGTGCAAAACTTTAAACGCATTTTCTGGCTAAACTAGAAGAGATAGAGCGATTCTACGTGTTTCTTGTGATCACCGGGAATGCACAGATTCTGCCGATATATGATAATAGGTTGTAGCAAAAATATTTTTGGAGATATTTGAAAAAATCATGTGCAAAACTTTAAACGCGTTTTCTGGCTAAACTAGAAGAGATAGAGCGATTCTACGTGTTTTTTTGTGATCACTGGGAATGCACAGATTCTGCCGATATATAATAATAGGTTGTAGCAAAAATATTTTTGGAGATATTTGAAAAAATCATGCGCAAAACTTTAAACGCGTTTTCTGGCTAAACTAGAAGAGATAGAGCGATTCTACGTGTTTTTTGTGATCACTGGGAATGCACAGATTCTGCCGATATATGATAATAGGTTGTAGCAAAAATATTTTTGGAGATATTTGAAAAAATCATGTGCAAAACTTTAAACGCGTTTTCTGGCTAAACTAGAAGAGATAGAGCGATTCTACGTGTTTTTTGTGATCACTTTAAACGCGTTTTCTGGCTAAACTAGAAGAGATAGAGCGATTCTACGTGTTTTTTGTGATCACTGTGAATGCACAGATTCTGCCGATATATGATAATAGGTTGTAGCAAAAATATTTTTGGAGATATTTGAAAAAAATCATTTGCAAAACTTTAAACGCATTTTCTGGCTAAACTAGAAGAGATAGAGCGATTCTACGTGTTTCTTGTGATCACTGGGAATGCACAGATTCTGCCGATATATGATAATAGGTTGTAGCAAAAATATTTTTGGAGATATTTGAAAAAATCATTTGCAAAACTTTAAACGCGTTTTCTGGCTAAACTAGAAGAGATAGAGCGATTCTACGTGTTTCCTGTGATCACTGGGAATGCACAGATTCTGCCGATATATGATAATAGGTTGTAGCAAAAATATTTTTGGAGATATTTGAAAAAATCATTTGCCAAACTTTAAACGCGTTTTCTGGCTAAACTAGAAGAGATAGAGCGATTCTACGTGTTTTTTGTGATCACTGGGAATGCACAGATTCTGCCGATATATGATAATAGGTTGTAGCAAAAATATTTTTGGAGATATTTGAAAAAATCATGTGCAAAACTTTAAACGCGTTTTCTGGCTAAACTAGAAGAGATAGAGCGATTCTACGTGTTTTTTGTGATCACTGTGAATGCACAGATTCTGCCAATATATGATAATAGGTTGTAGCAAAAATATTTTTGGAGATATTTGAAAAAATCATTTGCAAAACTTTAAACGCGTTTTCTGGCTAAACTAGAAGAAATAGAGCGATTCTACGTGTTTCTTGTGATCACTGGGAATGCACAGATTCTGCCGATATATGATAATAGGTTGTAGCAAAAATATTTTTGGAGATATTTGAAAAAATCATTTGCAAAACTTTAAACGCGTTTTCTGGCTAAACTAGAAGAGATAGAGCGATTCTACGTGTTTCTTGTGATCACTGGGAATGCACAGATTCTGCCGATATATGATAATAGGTTGTAGCAAAAATATTTTTGGAGATATTTGAAAAAATCATTTGCAAAACTTTAAACGCGTTTTCTGGCTAAACTAGAAGAGATAGAGCGATTCTACGTGTTTTTTGTGATCACTGGGAATGCACAGATTCTGCCGATATATGATAATAGGTTGTAGCAAAAATATTTTTGGAGATATTTGAAAAAATCATGTGCAAAACTTTAAACGCATTTTCTGGCTAAACTAGAAGAGATAGAGCGATTCTACGTGTTTCTTGTGATCACCGGGAATGCACAGATTCTGCCGATATATGATAATAGGTTGTAGCAAAAATATTTTTGGAGATATTTGAAAAAATCATGTGCAAAACTTTAAACGCGTTTTCTGGCTAAACTAGAAGAGATAGAGCGATTCTACGTGTTTTTTGTGATCACTTTAAACGCGTTTTCTGGCTAAACTAGAAGAGAAAGAGCGATTCTACGTGTTTTTTGTGATCACTGGGAATGCACAGATTCTGCCGATATATGATAATAGGTTGTAGCAAAAATATTTTTGGAGATATTTGAAAAAATCATTTGCAAAACTTTAAACGCATTTTCTGGCTAAACTAGAAGAGATAGAGCGATTCTACGTGTTTTTTGTGATCACTGGGAATGCACAGATTCTGCCGATATATGATAATAGGTTGTAGCAAAAATATTTTTGGAGATATTTGAAAAAATCATTTGCAAAACTTTAAACGCGTTTTCTGGCTAAACTAGAAGAGATAGAGCGATTCTACGTGTTTCTTGTGATCACTGGGAATGCACAGATTCTGCCGATATATGATAATAGGTTGTAGCAAAAATATTTTTGGAGATATTTGAAAAAATCATTTGCCAAACTTTAAACGCGTTTTCTGGCTAAACTAGAAGAGATAGAGCGATTCTACGTGTTTTTTGTGATCACTGGGAATGCACAGATTCTGCCGATATATGATAATAGGTTGTAGCAAAAATATTTTTGGAGATATTTGAAAAAATCATGTGCAAAACTTTAAACGCGTTTTCTGGCTAAACTAGAAGAGATAGAGCGATTCTACATGTTTTTTGTGATCACTGGGAATGCACAGATTCTGCCGATATATGATAATAGGTTGTAGCAAAAATATTTTTGGAGATATTTGAAAAAATCATGTGCAAAACTTTAAACGCGTTTTCTGGCTAAACTAGAAGAGATAGAGCGATTCTACGTGTTTTTTGTGATCACTGGGAATGCACAGATTCTGCCGATATATGATAATAGGTTGTAGCAAAAATATTTTTGGAGATATTTGAAAAAATCATGTGCAAAACTTTAAACGCATTTTCTGGCTAAACTAGAAGAGATAGAGCGATTCTACGTGTTTCTTGTGATCACCGGGAATGCACAGATTCTGCCGATATATGATAATAGGTTGTAGCAAAAATATTTTTGGAGATATTTGAAAAAATCATGTGCAAAACTTTAAACGCGTTTTCTGGCTAAACTAGAAGAGATAGAGCGATTCTACGTGTTTTTTGTGATCACTGGGAATGCACAGATTCTGCCGATATATAATAATAGGTTGTAGCAAAAATATTTTTGGAGATATTTGAAAAAATCATGCGCAAAACTTTAAACGCGTTTTCTGGCTAAACTAGAAGAGATAGAGCGATTCTACGTGTTTTTTGTGATCACTGGGAATGCACAGATTCTGCCGATATATGATAATAGGTTGTAGCAAAAATATTTTTGGAGATATTTGAAAAAATCATGTGCAAAACTTTAAACGCGTTTTCTGGCTAAACTAGAAGAGATAGAGCGATTCTACGTGTTTTTTGTGATCACTTTAAACGCGTTTTCTGGCTAAACTAGAAGAGATAGAGCGATTCTACGTGTTTTTTGTGATCACTGTGAATGCACAGATTCTGCCGATATATGATAATAGGTTGTAGCAAAAATATTTTTGGAGATATTTGAAAAAATCATTTGCAAAACTTTAAACGCATTTTCTGGCTAAACTAGAAGAGATAGAGCGATTCTACGTGTTTCTTGTGATCACTGGGAATGCACAGATTCTGCCGATATATGATAATAGGTTGTAGCAAAAATATTTTTGGAGATATTTGAAAAAATCATTTGCAAAACTTTAAACGCGTTTTCTGGCTAAACTAGAAGAGATAGAGCGATTCTACGTGTTTCCTGTGATCACTGGGAATGCACAGATTCTGCCGATATATGATAATAGGTTGTAGCAAAAATATTTTTGGAGATATTTGAAAAAATCATTTGCCAAACTTTAAACGCGTTTTCTGGCTAAACTAGAAGAGATAGAGCGATTCTACGTGTTTTTTGTGATCACTGGGAATGCACAGATTCTGCCGATATATGATAATAGGTTGTAGCAAAAATATTTTTGGAGATATTTGAAAAAATCATGTGCAAAACTTTAAACGCGTTTTCTGGCTAAACTAGAAGAGATAGAGCGATTCTACGTGTTTTTTGTGATCACTGTGAATGCACAGATTCTGCCAATATATGATAATAGGTTGTAGCAAAAATATTTTTGGAGATATTTGAAAAAATCATTTGCAAAACTTTAAACGCGTTTTCTGGCTAAACTAGAAGAGATAGAGCGATTCTACGTGTTTCTTGTGATCACTGGGAATGCACAGATTCTGCCGATATATGATAATAGGTTGTAGCAAAAATATTTTTGGAGATATTTGAAAAAATCATTTGCAAAACTTTAAACGCGTTTTCTGGCTAAACTAGAAGAGATAGAGCGATTCTACGTGTTTCTTGTGATCACTGGGAATGCACAGATTCTGCCGATATATGATAATAGGTTGTAGCAAAAATATTTTTGGAGATATTTGAAAAAATCATTTGCCAAACTTTAAACGCGTTTTCTGGCTAAACTAGAAGAGATAGAGCGATTCTACGTGTTTTTTGTGATCACTGGGAATGCACAGATTCTGCCGATATATGATAATAGGTTGTAGCAAAAATATTTTTGGAGATATTTGAAAAAATCATGTGCAAAACTTTAAACGCATTTTCTGGCTAAACTAGAAGAGATAGAGCGATTCTACGTGTTTCTTGTGATCACCGGGAATGCACAGATTCTGCCGATATATGATAATAGGTTGTAGCAAAAATATTTTTGGAGATATTTGAAAAAATCATGTGCAAAACTTTAAACGCGTTTTCTGGCTAAACTAGAAGAGATAGAGCGATTCTACGTGTTTTTTGTGATCACTTTAAACGCGTTTTCTGGCTAAACTAGAAGAGAAAGAGCGATTCTACGTGTTTTTTGTGATCACTGGGAATGCACAGATTCTGCCGATATATGATAATAGGTTGTAGCAAAAATATTTTTGGAGATATTTGAAAAAATCATTTGCAAAACTTTAAACGCATTTTCTGGCTAAACTAGAAGAGATAGAGCGATTCTACGTGTTTTTTGTGATCACTGGGAATGCACAGATTCTGCCGATATATGATAATAGGTTGTAGCAAAAATATTTTTGGAGATATTTGAAAAAATCATTTGCAAAACTTTAAACGCGTTTTCTAGCTAAACTAGAAGAGATAGAGCGATTCTACGTGTTTCTTGTGATCACTGGGAATGCACAGATTCTGCCGATATATGATAATAGGTTGTAGCAAAAATATTTTTGGAGATATTTGAAAAAATCATTTGCCAAACTTTAAACGCGTTTTCTGGCTAAACTAGAAGAGATAGAGCGATTCTACGTGTTTTTTGTGATCACTGGGAATGCACAGATTCTGCCGATATATAATAATAGGTTGTAGCAAAAATATTTTTGGAGATATTTGAAAAAATCATGCGCAAAACTTTAAACGCGTTTTCTGGCTAAACTAGAAGAGATAGAGCGATTCTACGTGTTTTTTGTGATCACTGGGAATGCACAGATTCTGCCGATATATGATAATAGGTTGTAGCAAAAATATTTTTGGAGATATTTGAAAAAATCATGTGCAAAATTTTAAACGCGTTTTCTGGCTAAACTAGAAGAGATAGAGCGATTCTACGTGTTTTTTGTGATCACTGTGAATGCACAGATTCTGCCGATATATGATAATAGGTTGTAGCAAAAATATTTTTGGAGATATTTGAAAAAATCATTTGCCAAACTTTAAACGCGTTTTCTGGCTAAACTAGAAGAGATAGAGCGATTCTACGTGTTTTTTGTGATCACTGGGAATGCACAGATTCTGCCGATATATGATAATAGGTTGTAGCAAAAATATTTTTGGAGATATTTGAAAAAATCATGTGCAAAACTTTAAACGCGTTTTCTGGCTAAACTAGAAGAGATAGAGCGATTCTACGTGTTTTTTGTGATCACTGGGAATGCACAGATTCTGCCGATATATAATAATAGGTTGTAGCAAAAATATTTTTGGAGTTATTTGAAAAAATCATGCGCAAAACTTTAAACGCGTTTTCTGGCTAAACTAGAAGAGATAGAGCGATTCTACGTGTTTCTTGTGATCACTGGGAATGCACAGATTCTGCCGATATATGATAATAGGTTGTAGCAAAAATATTTTTGGAGATATTTGAAAAAATCATTTGCCAAACTTTAAACGCGTTTTCTGGCTAAACTAGAAGAGATAGAGCGATTCTACGTGTTTTTTGTGATCACTGGGAATGCACAGATTCTGCCGATATATGATAATAGGTTGTAGCAAAAATATTTTTGGAGATATTTGAAAAAATCATTTGCCAAACTTTAAACGCGTTTTCTGGCTAAACTAGAAGAGATAGAGCGATTCTACGTGTTTTTTGTGATCACTGGGAATGCACAGATTCTGCCGATATATGATAATAGGTTGTAGCAAAAATATTTTTGGAGATATTTGAAAAAATCATGTGCAAAACTTTAAACGCGTTTTCTGGCTAAACTAGAAGAGATAGAGCGATTCTACGTGTTTTTTGTGATCACTGGGAATGCACAGATTCTGCCGATATATGATAATAGGTTGTAGCAAAAATATTTTTGGAGATATTTGAAAAAATCATGTGCAAAACTTTAAACGCGTTTTCTGGCTAAACTAGAAGAGATAGAGCGATTCTACGTGTTTTTTGTGATCACTGGGAATGCACAGATTCTGCCGATATATGATAATAGGTTGTAGCAAAAATATTTTTGGAGATATTTGAAAAAATCATGTGCAAAACTTTAAACGCATTTTCTGGCTAAACTAGAAGAGATAGAGCGATTCTACGTGTTTCTTGTGATCACCGGGAATGCACAGATTCTGCCGATATATGATAATAGGTTGTAGCAAAAATATTTTTGGAGATATTTGAAAAAATCATGTGCAAAACTTTAAACGCGTTTTCTGGCTAAACTAGAAGAGATAGAGCGATTCTACGTGTTTTTTGTGATCACTGGGAATGCACAGATTCTGCCGATATATAATAATAGGTTGTAGCAAAAATATTTTTGGAGATATTTGAAAAAATCATGCGCAAAACTTTAAACGCGTTTTCTGGCTAAACTAGAAGAGATAGAGCGATTCTACGTGTTTTTTGTGATCACTGGGAATGCACAGATTCTGCCGATATATGATAATAGGTTGTAGCAAAAATATTTTTGGAGATATTTGAAAAAATCATGTGCAAAATTTTAAACGCGTTTTCTGGCTAAACTAGAAGAGATAGAGCGATTCTACGTGTTTTTTGTGATCACTGTGAATGCACAGATTCTGCCGATATATGATAATAGGTTGTAGCAAAAATATTTTTGGAGATATTTGAAAAAATCATTTGCCAAACTTTAAACGCGTTTTCTGGCTAAACTAGAAGAGATAGAGCGATTCTACGTGTTTTTTGTGATCACTGGGAATGCACAGATTCTGCCGATATATGATAATAGGTTGTAGCAAAAATATTTTTGGAGATATTTGAAAAAATCATGTGCAAAACTTTAAACGCGTTTTCTGGCTAAACTAGAAGAGATAGAGCGATTCTACGTGTTTTTTGTGATCACTGGGAATGCACAGATTCTGCCGACATATAATAATAGGTTGTAGCAAAAATATTTTTGGAGATATTTGAAAAAATCATGCGCAAAACTTTAAACGCGTTTTCTGGCTAAACTAGAAGAGATAGAGCGATTCTACGTGTTTCTTGTGATCACTGGGAATGCACAGATTCTGCCGATATATGATAATAGGTTGTAGCAAAAATATTTTTGGAGATATTTGTAAATATCATGTGCAAAACTTTAAACGCGTTTTCTGGCTAAACTAGAAGAGATAGAGCGATTCTACGTGTTTTTTGTGATCACTGTGAATGCACAGATTCTGCCAATATATGATAATAGGTTGTAGCAAAAATATTTTTGGAGATATTTGAAAAAATCATTTGCAAAACTTTAAACGCGTTTTCTGGCTAAACTAGAAGAGATAGAGCGATTCTACGTGTTTCTTGTGATCACTGGGAATGCACAGATTCTGCCGATATATGATAATAGGTTGTAGCAAAAATATTTTTGGAGATATTTGAAAAAATCATTTGCAAAACTTTAAACGCGTTTTCTGGCTAAACTAGAAGAGATAGAGCGATTCTACGTGTTTCTCGTGATCACTGGGAATGCACAGATTCTGCCGATATATGATAATAGGTTGTAGCAAAAATATTTTTGGAGATATTTGAAAAAATCATTTGCCAAACTTTAAACGCGTTTTCTGGCTAAACTAGAAGAGATAGAGCGATTCTACGTGTTTTTTGTGATCACTGGGAATGCACAGATTCTGCCGATATATGATAATAGGTTGTAGCAAAAATATTTTTGGAGATATTTGAAAAAATCATGTGCAAAACTTTAAACGCATTTTCTGGCTAAACTAGAAGAGATAGAGCGATTCTACGTGTTTCTTGTGATCACCGGGAATGCACAGATTCTGCCGATATATGATAATAGGTTGTAGCAAAAATATTTTTGGAGATATTTGAAAAAATCATGTGCAAAACTTTAAACGCGTTTTCTGGCTAAACTAGAAGAGATAGAGCGATTCTACGTGTTTTTTGTGATCACTGGGAATGCACAGATTCTGCCGATATATAATAATAGGTTGTAGCAAAAATATTTTTGGAGATATTTGAAAAAATCATGTGCAAAACTTTAAACGCGTTTTCTGGCTAAACTAGAAGAGAAAGAGCGATTCTACGTGTTTTTTGTGATCACTGGGAATGCACAGATTCTGCCGATGTATGATAATAGGTTGTAGCAAAAATATTTTTGGAGATATTTGAAAAAATCATTTGCAAAACTTTAAACGCATTTTCTGGCTAAACTAGAAGAGATAGAGCGATTCTACGTGTTTCTTGTGATCACTGGGAATGCACAGATTCTGCCGATATATGATAATAGGTTGTAGCAAAAATATTTTTGGAGATATTTGAAAAAATCATTTGCAAAACTTTAAACGCGTTTTCTGGCTAAACTAGAAGAGATAGAGTGATTCTACGTGTTTCTTGTGATCACTGGGAATGCACAGATTCTGCCGATATATGATAATAGGTTGTAGCAAAAATATTTTTGGAGATATTTGAAAAAATCATTTGCCAAACTTTAAACGCGTTTTCTGGCTAAACTAGAAGAGATAGAGCGATTCTACGTGTTTTTTGTGATCACTGGGAATGCACAGATTCTGCCGATATATGATAATAGGTTGTAGCAAAAATATTTTTGGAGATATTTGAAAAAATCATGTGCAAAACTTTAAACGCGTTTTCTGGCTAAACTAGAAGAGATAGAGCGATTCTACGTGTTTTTTGTGATCACTGGAAATGCACAGATTCTGCCGATATATGATAATAGGTTGTAGCAAAAATATTTTTGGAGATATTTGAAAAAATCATGTGCAAAACTTTAAACGCGTTTTCTGGCTAAACTAGAAGAGATAGAGCGATTCTACGTGTTTTTTGTGATCACTGGGAATGCACAGATTCTGCCGATATATGATAATAGGTTGTAGCAAAAATATTTTTGGAGATATTTGAAAAAATCATGTGCAAAACTTTAAACGCATTTTCTGGCTAAACTAGAAGAGATAGAGCGATTCTACGTGTTTCTTGTGATCACCGGGAATGCACAGATTCTGCCGATATATGATAATAGGTTGTAGCAAAAATATTTTTGGAGATATTTGAAAAAATCATGTGCAAAACTTTAAACGCGTTTTCTGGCTAAACTAGAAGAGATAGAGCGATTCTACGTGTTTTTTGTGATCACTGGGAATGCACAGATTCTGCCGATATATAATAATAGGTTGTAGCAAAAATATTTTTGGAGATATTTGAAAAAATCATGCGCAAAACTTTAAACGCGTTTTCTGGCTAAACTAGAAGAGATAGAGCGATTCTACGTGTTTTTTGTGATCACTGGGAATGCACAGATTCTGCCGATATATGATAATAGGTTGTAGCAAAAATATTTTTGGAGATATTTGAAAAAATCATTTGCAAAACTTTAAACGCATTTTCTGGCTAAACTAGAAGAGATAGAGCGATTCTACGTGTTTCTTGTGATCACTGGGAATGCACAGATTCTGCCGATATATGATAATAGGTTGTAGCAAAAATATTTTTGGAGATATTTGAAAAAATCATTTGCAAAACTTTAAACGCGTTTTCTGGCTAAACTAGAAGAGATAGAGCGATTCTACGTGTTTTTTGTGATCACTGGGAATGCACAGATTCTGCCGATATATGATAATAGGTTGTAGCAAAAATATTTTTGGAGATATTTGAAAAAATCATTTGCAAAACTTTAAACGCGTTTTCTGGCTAAACTAGAAGAGATAGAGCGATTCTACGTGTTTTTTGTGATCACTGGGAATGCACAGATTCTGCCGATATATGATAATAGGTTGTAGCAAAAATGTTTTTGGAGATATTTAAAAAAATCATTTGCAAAACTTTAAACGCGTTTTCTGGCTAAACTAGAAGAGATAGAGCGATTGTACGTCTTTTTTGTGATCACTGGGAATGCACACATTCTGCCGATATATGACAATAGGTTGTAGCGAAAATATTTTTGGAGATATTAAAAAAAATCATTTGCAAAACTTTAAACGCGTTTTCTGGCTAAACTAGAAGAGATAGAGCGATTCTACGTGTTTTTTGTGATCACTGGGAATGCACAGATTCTGCCGATATATAATAATAGGTTGTAGCAAAAATATTTTTGGAGATATTTGAAAAAATCATGTGCAAAACTTTAAACGCGTTTTCTGGCTAAACTAGAAGAGATAGAGCGATTCTACGTGTTTTTTGTGATCACTGGGAATGCACAGATTCTGCCGATATATGATAATAGGTTGTAGCAAAAATATTTTTGGAGATATTTGAAAAAATCATTTGCAAAACTTTAAACGCATTTTCTGGCTAAACTAGAAGAGATAGAGTGATTCTACGTGTTTCTTGTGATCACTGGGAATGCACAGATTCTGCCGATATATGATAATAGGTTGTAGCAAAAATGTTTTTGGAGATATTTAAAAAAATCATTTGCAAAACTTTAAACGCGTTTTCTGGCTAAACTAGAAGAGATAGAGCGATTGTACGTCTTTTTTGTGATCACTGGGAATGCACACATTCTGCCGATATATGACAATAGGTTGTAGCGAAAATATTTTTGGAGATATTAAAAAAAATCATTTGCAAAACTTTAAACGCGTTTTCTGGCTAAACTAGAAGAGATAGAGCGATTCTACGTGTTTTTTGTGATCACTGGGAATGCACAGATTCTGCCGATATATGATAATAGGTTGTAGCAAAAATATTTTTGGAGATATTTGAAAAAATCATTTGCAAAACTTTAAACGCGTTTTCTGGCTAAACTAGAAGAGATAGAGCGATTCTACGTATTTTTTGTGATCACTGGGAATGCACAGATTCTGCCGATATATGATAATAGGTTGTAGCAAAAATGTTTTTGGAGATATTTAAAAAAATCATTTGCAAAACTTTAAACGCGTTTTCTGGCTAAACTAGAAGAGATAGAGCGATTGTACGTCTTTTTTGTGATCACTGGGAATGCACACATTCTGCCGATATATGATAATAGGTTGTAGCGAAAATATTTTTGGAGATATTAAAAAAAATCATTTGCAAAACTTTAAACGCGTTTTCTGGCTAAACTAGAAGAGATAGAGCGATTCTACGTGTTTTTTGTGATCACTGGGAATGCACAGATTCTGCCGATATATGATAATAGGTTGTAGCAAAAATATTTTTGGAGATATTTGAAAAAATCATTTGCAAAACTTTAAACGCGTTTTCTGGCTAAACTAGAAGAGATAGAGCGATTCTACGTGTTTTTTGTGATCACTGGGAATGCACAGATTCTGCCGATATATGATAATAGGTTGTAGGAAAAATATTTTTGGAGATATTTGAAAAAATCATGTGCAAAACTTTAAACGCGTTTTCTGGCTAAACTAGAAGAGATAGAGCGATTCTACGTGTTTTTTGTGATCACTGGGAATGCACAGATTCTGCCGATATATGATAATAGGTTGTAGCAAAAATATTTTTGGAGATATTTGAAAAAATCATGCGCAAAACTTTAAACGCATTTTCTGGCTAAACTAGAAGAGATAGAGCGATTCTACGTGTTTCTTGTAATCACTGGGAATGCACAGATTCTGCCGATATATGATAATAGGTTGTAGCAAAAATATTTTTGGAGATATTTGAAAAAATCATTTGCAAAACTTTAAACGCGTTTTCTGGCTAAACTAGAAGAGATAGAGCGATTCTACGTGTTTTTTTCTGATCACTGGGAATGCACAGATTCTGCCGATATATGATAATAGGTTGTAGCAAAAATATTTTTGGAGATATTTGAAAAAATCATTTGCCAAACTTTAAACGCGTTTTCTGGCTAAACTAGAAGAGATAGAGCGATTCTACGTGTTTCTTGTGATCACTGGGAATGCACAGATTCTGCCGATATATGATAATAGGTTGTAGCAAAAATATTTTTGGAGATATTTGAAAAAATCATTTGCAAAACTTTAAACGCGTTTTCTGGCTAAACTAGAAGAGATAGAGCGATTCTACGTGTTTTTTGTGATCACTGGGAATGCACAGATTCTGCCGATATATGATAATAGGTTGTAGCAAAAATATTTTTGGAGATATTTGAAAAAACCATGTGCAAAACTTTAAACGCGTTTTCTGGCTAAACTAGAAGAGATAGAGCGATTCTACGTGTTTTTTGTGATCACTGGGAATGCACAGATTCTGCCGATATATGATAATAGGTTGTAGCAAAAATATTTTTGGAGATATTTGAAAAAATCATTTGCAAAACTTTAAACGCATTTTCTGGCTAAACTAGAAGAGATAGAGCGATTCTACGTGTTTCTTGTGATCACTGGGAATGCACAGATTCTGCCGATATATGATAATAGGTTGTAGCAAAAATATTTTTGGAGATATTTGAAAAAATCATTTGCAAAACTTTAAACGCATTTTCTGGCTAAACTAGAAGAGATAGAGCGATTCTACGTGTTTCTTGTGATCACTGGGAATGCACAGATTCTGCCGATATATGATAATAGGTTGTAGCAAAAATATTTTTGGAGATATTTGAAAAAATCATTTGCAAAACTTTAAACGCGTTTTCTGGCTAAACTAGAAGAGATAGAGCGATTCTACGTGTTTTTTGTGATCACTGGGAATGCACAGATTCTGCCGATATATGATAATAGGTTGTAGCAAAAATATTTTTGGAGATATTTGAAAAAATCATTTGCAAAACTTTAAACGCGTTTTCTGGCTAAACTAGAAGAGATAGAGCGATTCTACGTGTTTTTTGTGATCACTGGGAATGCACAGATTCTGCCGATATATGATAATAGGTTGTAGCAAAAATGTTTTTGGAGATATTTAAAAAAATCATTTGCAAAACTTTAAACGCGTTTTCTGGCTAAACTAGAAGAGATAGAGCGATTGTACGTCTTTTTTGTGATCACTGGGAATGCACACATTCTGCCGATATATGACAATAGGTTGTAGCGAAAATATTTTTGGAGATATTAAAAAAAATCATTTGCAAAACTTTAAACGCGTTTTCTGGCTAAACTAGAAGAGATAGAGCGATTCTACGTGTTTTTTGTGATCACTGGGAATGCACAGATTCTGCCGATATATAATAATAGGTTGTAGCAAAAATATTTTTGGAGATATTTGAAAAAATCATGTGCAAAACTTTAAACGCGTTTTCTGGCTAAACTAGAAGAGATAGAGCGATTCTACGTGTTTTTTGTGATCACTGGGAATGCACAGATTCTGCCGATATATGATAATAGGTTGTAGCAAAAATATTTTTGGAGATATTTGAAAAAATCATTTGCAAAACTTTAAACGCATTTTCTGGCTAAACTAGAAGAGATAGAGCGATTCTACGTGTTTCTTGTGATCACTGGGAATGCACAGATTCTGCCGATATATGATAATAGGTTGTAGCAAAAATGTTTTTGGAGATATTTAAAAAAATCATTTGCAAAACTTTAAACGCGTTTTCTGGCTAAACTAGAAGAGATAGAGCGATTGTACGTCTTTTTTGTGATCACTGGGAATGCACACATTCTGCCGATATATGACAATAGGTTGTAGCGAAAATATTTTTGGAGATATTAAAAAAAATCATTTGCAAAACTTTAAACGCGTTTTCTGGCTAAACTAGAAGAGATAGAGCGATTCTACGTGTTTTTTGTGATCACTGGGAATGCACAGATTCTGCCGATATATGATAATAGGTTGTAGCAAAAATATTTTTGGAGATATTTGAAAAAATCATTTGCAAAACTTTAAACGCGTTTTCTGGCTAAACTAGAAGAGATAGAGCGATTCTACGTATTTTTTGTGATCACTGGGAATGCACAGATTCTGCCGATATATGATAATAGGTTGTAGCAAAAATGTTTTTGGAGATATTTAAAAAAATCATTTGCAAAACTTTAAACGCGTTTTCTGGCTAAACTAGAAGAGATAGAGCGATTGTACGTCTTTTTTGTGATCACTGGGAATGCACACATTCTGCCGATATATGATAATAGGTTGTAGCGAAAATATTTTTGGAGATATTAAAAAAAATCATTTGCAAAACTTTAAACGCGTTTTCTGGCTAAACTAGAAGAGATAGAGCGATTCTACGTGTTTTTTGTGATCACTGGGAATGCACAGATTCTGCCGATATATGATAATAGGTTGTAGCAAAAATATTTTTGGAGATATTTGAAAAAATCATTTGCAAAACTTTAAACGCGTTTTCTGGCTAAACTAGAAGAGATAGAGCGATTCTACGTGTTTTTTGTGATCACTGGGAATGCACAGATTCTGCCGATATATGATAATAGGTTGTAGGAAAAATATTTTTGGAGATATTTGAAAAAATCATGTGCAAAACTTTAAACGCGTTTTCTGGCTAAACTAGAAGAGATAGAGCGATTCTACGTGTTTTTTGTGATCACTGGGAATGCACAGATTCTGCCGATATATGATAATAGGTTGTAGCAAAAATATTTTTGGAGATATTTGAAAAAATCATGCGCAAAACTTTAAACGCATTTTCTGGCTAAACTAGAAGAGATAGAGCGATTCTACGTGTTTCTTGTAATCACTGGGAATGCACAGATTCTGCCGATATATGATAATAGGTTGTAGCAAAAATATTTTTGGAGATATTTGAAAAAATCATTTGCAAAACTTTAAACGCGTTTTCTGGCTAAACTAGAAGAGATAGAGCGATTCTACGTGTTTTTTCTGATCACTGGGAATGCACAGATTCTGCCGATATATGATAATAGGTTGTAGCAAAAATATTTTTGGAGATATTTGAAAAAATCATTTGCCAAACTTTAAACGCGTTTTCTGGCTAAACTAGAAGAGATAGAGCGATTCTACGTGTTTTTTGTGATCACTGGGAATGCACAGATTCTGCCGATATATGATAATAGGTTGTAGCAAAAATATTTTTGGAGATATTTCAAAAAAATCATTTGCCAAACTTTAAACGCGTTTTCTGGCTAAACTAGAAGAGATAGAGCGATTCTACGTGTTTCTTGTGATCACTGGGAATGCACAGATTCTGCCGATATATGATAATAGGGTTGTACCAAAAATATTTTTGGAGATATTTGAAAAAATCATTTGCCAAACTTTAAACGCGTTTTCTGGCTAAACTAGAAGAGATAGAGCGATTCTACGTGTTTTTTGTGATCACTGGGAATGCACAGATTCTGCCGATATATGATAATAGGTTGTAGCAAAAATATTTTTGGAGATATTTGAAAAAATCATGTGCAAAACTTTAAACGCGTTTTCTGGCTAAACTAGAAGAGATAGAGCGATTCTACGTGTTTTTTGTGATCACTGGGAATGCACAGATTCTGCCGATATATGATAATAGGTTGTAGCAAAAATATTTTTGGAGATATTTGAAAAAATCATGTGCAAAACTTTAAACTCGTTTTCTGGCTAAACTAGAAGAGATAGAGCGATTCTACGTGTTTTTTGTGATCACTGTGAATGCACAGATTCTGCCGATATATGATAATAGGTTGTAGCAAAAATATTTTTGGAGATATTTGAAAAAATCATTTGCAAAACTTTAAACGCGTTTTCTGGCTAAACTAGAAGAGATAGAGCGATTCTACGTGTTTTTTGTGATCACTGGGAGTGCACAGATTCTGCCGATATATGATAATAGGTTGTAGCAAAAATATTTTTGGAGATATTTGAAAAAATCATTTGCCAAACTTTAAACGCGTTTTCTGGCTAAACTAGAAGAGATAGAGCGATGTTTTTTGTGATCACTGGGAATGCACAGATTCTGCCGATATATGATAATAGGTTGTAGCAAAAATATTTTTGGAGATATTTGAAAAAATCATTTGCCAAACTTTAAACGCGTTTTCTGGCTAAACTAGAAGAGATAGAGCGATTCTACGTGTTTCTTGTGATCACTGGGAATGCACAGATTCTGCCGATATATGATAATAGGTTGTAGCAAAAATATTTTTGGAGATATTTGAAAAAATCATTTGCAAAACTTTAAACGCGTTTTCTGGCTAAACTAGAAGAGATAGAGCGATTCTACGTGTTTCTTGTGATCACTGGGAATGCACAGATTCTGCCGATATATGATAATAGGTTGTAGCAAAAATATTTTTGGAGATATTTGAAAAAATCATTTGCAAAACTTTAAACGCGTTTTCTGGCTAAACTAGAAGAGATAGAGCGATTCTACGTGTTTCTTGTGATCACTGGGAATGCACAGATTCTGCCGATATATGATAATAGGTTGTAGCAAAAATATTTTTGGAGATATTTGAAAAAATCATTTGCCAAACTTTAAACGCGTTTTCTGGCTAAACTAGAAGAGATAGAGCGATTCTACGTGTTTTTTGTGATCACTGGGAATGCACAGATTCTGCCGATATATGATAATAGGTTGTAGCAAAAATATTTTTGGAGATATTTGAAAAAATCATGTGCAAAACTTTAAACGCGTTTTCTGGCTAAACTAGAAGAGATAGAGCGATTCTACGTGTTTCTTGTGATCACCGGGAATGCACAGATTCTGCCGATATATGATAATAGGTTGTAGCAAAAATATTTTTGGAGATATTTGAAAAAATCATGTGCAAAACTTTAAACGCGTTTTCTGGCTAAACTAGAAGAGATAGAGCGATTCTACGTGTTTTTTGTGATCACTGGGAATGCACAGATTCTGCCGATATATAATAATAGGTTGTAGCAAAAATATTTTTGGAGATATTTGAAAAAATCATGTGCAAAACTTTAAACGCGTTTTCTGGCTAAACTAGAAGAGATAGAGCGATTCTACGTGTTTTTTGTGATCACTGGGAATGCACAGATTCTGCCGATATATGATAATAGGTTGTAGCAAAAATATTTTTGGAGATATTTGAAAAAATCATTTGCAAAACTTTAAACGCATTTTCTGGCTAAACTAGAAGAGATAGAGCGATTCTACGTGTTTCTTGTGATCACTGGGAATGCACAGATTCTGCCGATATATGATAATAGGTTGTAGCAAAAATATTTTTGGAGATATTTGAAAAAATCATTTGCAAAACTTTAAACGCGTTTTCTGGCTAAACTAGAAGAGATAGAGCGATTCTACGTGTTTTTTGTGATCACTGGGAATGCACAGATTCTGCCGATATATGATAATAGGTTGTAGCAAAAATATTTTTGGAGATATTTGAAAAAATCATTTGCAAAACTTTAAACGCGTTTTCTGGCTAAACTAGAAGAGATAGAGCGATTCTACGTGTTTTTTGTGATCACTGGGAATGCACAGATTCTGCCGATATATGATAATAGGTTGTAGCAAAAATGTTTTTGGAGATATTTAAAAAAATCATTTGCAAAACTTTAAACGCGTTTTCTGGCTAAACTAGAAGAGATAGAGCGATTGTACGTCTTTTTTGTGATCACTGGGAATGCACACATTCTGCCGATATATGATAATAGGTTGTAGCGAAAATATTTTTGGAGATATTTAAAAAAAATCATTTGCAAAACTTTGAACGCGTTTTCTGGCTAAACTAGAAGAGATAGAGCGATTCTACGTGTTTTTTGTGATCACTGGGAATGCACAGATTCTGCCGATATATGATAATAGGTTGTAGCAAAAATATTTTTGGAGATATTTGAAAAAATCATTTGCAAAACTTTAAACGCGTTTTCTGGCTAAACTAGAAGAGATAGAGCGATTCTACGTGTTTTTTGTGATCACTGGGAATGCACAGATTCTGCCGATATATGATAATAGGTTGTAGCAAAAATATTTTTGGAGATATTTGAAAAAATCATGTGCAAAACTTTAAACGCGTTTTCTGGCTAAACTAGAAGAGATAGAGCGATTCTACGTGTTTTTTGTGATCACTGGGAATGCACAGATTCTGCCGATATATGATAATAGGTTGTAGCAAAAATATTTTTGGAGATATTTGAAAAAATCATTTGCAAAACTTTAAACGCATTTTCTGGCTAAACTAGAAGAGATAGAGCGATTCTACGTGTTTCTTGTAATCACTGGGAATGCACAGATTCTGCCGATATATGATAATAGGTTGTAGCAAAAATATTTTTGGAGATATTTGAAAAAATCATTTGCAAAACTTTAAACGCGTTTTCTGGCTAAACTAGAAGAGATAGAGCGATTCTACGTGTTTTTTGTGATCACTGGGAATGCACAGATTCTGCCGATATATGACAATAGGTTGTAGCAAAAATATTTTTGGAGATATTTGAAAAAATCATTTGCAAAACTTTAAACGCGTTTTCTGGCTAAACTAGAAGAGATAGAGCGATTCTACGTGTTTTTTGTGATCACTGGGAATGCACAGATTCTGCCGATATATGATAATAGGTTGTAGCAAAAATATTTTTGGAGATATTTCAAAAAAATCATTTGCCAAACTTTAAACGCGTTTTCTGGCTAAACTAGAAGAGATAGAGCGATTCTACGTGTTTCTTGTGATCACTGGGAATGCACAGATTCTGCCGATATATGATAATAGGTTGTAGCAAAAATATTTTTGGAGATATTTGAAAAAATCATTTGCAAAACTTTAAACGCGTTTTCTGGCTAAACTAGAAGAGATAGAGCGATGCTACGTGTTTTTTGTGATCACTGGGAATGCACAGATTCTGCCGATATATGATAATAGGTTGTAGCAAAAATATTTTTGGAGATATTTGAAAAAATCATTTGCAAAACTTTAAACGCGTTTTCTGGCTAAACTAGAAGAGATAGAGCGATTCTACGTGTTTTTTGTGATCACTGGGAATGCACAGATTCTGCCGATATATGATAATAGGTTGTAGCAAAAATATTTTTGGAGATATTTGAAAAAATCATTTGCAAAACTTTAAACGCGTTTTCTGGCTAAACTAGAAGAGATAGAGCGATTCTACGTGTTTTTTGTGATCACTGGGAATGCACAGATTCTGCCGATATATGATAATAGGTTGTAGCAAAAATGTTTTTGGAGATATTTAAAAAAATCATTTGCAAAACTTTAAACGCGTTTTCTGGCTAAACTAGAAGAGATAGAGCGATTGTACGTCTTTTTTGTGATCACTGGGAATGCACACATTCTGCCGATATATGATAATAGGTTGTAGCGAAAATATTTTTGGAGATATTAAAAAAAATCATTTGCAAAACTTTAAACGCGTTTTCTGGCTAAACTAGAAGAGATAGAGCGATTCTACGTGTTTTTTGTGATCACTGGGAATGCACAGATTCTGCCGATACATGATAATAGGTTGTAGCAAAAATATTTTTGGAGATATTTGAAAAAATCATTTGCAAAACTTTAAACGCGTTTTCTGGCTAAACTAGAAGAGATAGAGCGATGCTACGTGTTTTTTTGTGATCACTGGGAATGCACAGATTCTGCGATATATGATAATAGGTTGTAGCAAAAATGTTTTTGGAGATATTTAAAAAAATCATTTGCAAAACTTTAAACGCGTTTTCTGGCTAAACTAGAAGAGATAGAGCGATTGTACGTCTTTTTTGTGATCACTGGGAATGCACACATTCTGCCGATATATGATAATAGGTTTGTAGCGAAAATATTTTTGGAGATATTAAAAAAAATCATTTGCAAAACTTTAAACGCGTTTTCTGGCTAAACTAGAAGAGATAGAGCGATTCTACGTGTTTTTTGTGATCACTGGGAATGCACAGATTCTGCCGATATATGATAATAGGTTGTAGCAAAAATGTTTTTGGAGATATTTAAAAAAATCATTTGCAAAACTTTAAACGCGTTTTCTGGCTAAACTAGAAGAGGATAGAGCGATTGTACCGTCTTTTTTGTGATCACTGGGAATGCACACATTCTGCCGATATATGATAATAGGTTGTAGCGAAAATATTTTTGGAGATATTAAAAAAAATCATTTGCAAAACTTTAAAACGCGTTTTCTGGCTAAACTAGAAGAGATAGAGCGATTCTACGTGTTTTTTGTGATCAACTGGGAATGCACAGATTCTGCCGATATATGATAATAGGTTGTAGCAAAAATATTTTTGGAGATATTTGAAAAAATCATTTGCAAAACTTTAAACGCGTTTTCTGGCTAAACTAGAAGAGATAGAGCGATTCTACGGTGTTTTTTGTGATCACTGGGAATGCACAGATTCTGCCGATATATGATAATAGGTTGTAGCAAAAATATTTTTGGAGATATTTGAAAAAATCATGTGCAAAACTTTAAACGCGTTTTTCTGGCTAAACTAGAAGAGATAGAGCGATTCTACGTGTTTTTTGTGATCACTGGGAATGCACAGATTCTGCCGATATATGATAATAGGTTGTAGCAAAAATATTTTTGGAGATATTTGAAAAAATCATTTGCAAAACTTTAAACGCATTTTCTGGCTAAACTAGAAGAGATAGAGCGATTCTACGTGTTTCTTGTAATCACTGGGAATGCACAGATTCTGCCGATATATGATAATAGGTTGTAGCAAAAATATTTTTGGAGATATTTGAAAAAATCATTTGCAAAACTTTTAAACGCGTTTTCTGGCTAAACTAGAAGAGATAGAGCGATTCTACGTGTTTTTTGTGATCACTGGGAATGCACAGATTCTGCCGATATATGACAATAGGTTGTAGCAAAAATATTTTTGGAGATATTTGAAAAAATCATTTTGCAAAACTTTAAACGCGTTTTCTGGCTAAACTAGAAGAGATAGAGCGATTCTACGTGTTTTTTGTGATCACTGGGAATGCACAGATTCTGCCGATATATGATAATAGGTTGTAGCAAAAATATTTTTGGAGATATTTCAAAAAAATCATTTGCCAAACTTTAAACGCGTTTTCTGGCTAAACTAGAAGAGATAGAGCGATTCTACGTGTTTCTTGTGATCACTGGGAATGCACAGATTCTGCCGATATATGATAATAGGTTGTAGCAAAAATATTTTTGGAGATATTTGAAAAAATCATTGCAAAACTTTAAACGCGTTTTCTGGCTAAACTAGAAGAGATAGAGCGATGCTACGTGTTTTTTGTGATCACTGGGAATGCACAGATTCTGCCGATATATGATAATAGGTTGTAGCAAAAATATTTTTGGAGATATTTGAAAAAATCATTTGCAAAACTTTAAACGCGTTTTCTGGCTAAACTAGAAGAGATAGAGCGATTCTACGTGTTTTTTGTGATCACTGGGAATGCACAGATTCTGCCGATATATGATAATAGTTGTAGCAAAAATATTTTTGGAGATATTTGAAAAAATCATTTGCAAAACTTTAAACGCGGTTTTCTGGCTAAACTAGAAGAGATAGAGCGATTCTACGTGTTTTTTGTGATCACTGGGAATGCACAGATTCTGCCGATATATGATAATAGGTTGTAGCAAAAATGTTTTTGGAGATATTTAAAAAAATCATTTGCAAAACTTTAAACGCGTTTTCTGGCTAAACTAGAAGAGATAGAGCGATTGTACGTCTTTTTTGTGATCACTGGGAATGCACACATTCTGCCGATATATGATAATAGGTTGTAGCGAAAATATTTTTGGAGATATTAAAAAAAATCATTTGCAAAACTTTAAACGCGTTTTCTGGCTAAACTAGAAGAGATAGAGCGATTCTACGTGTTTTTTTGTGATCACTGGGAATGCACAGATTCTGCCGATACATGATAATAGGTTGTAGCAAAAATATTTTTGGAGATATTTGAAAAAATCATTTGCAAAACTTTAAACGCGTTTTCTGGCTAAACTAGAAGAGATAGAGCGATGCTACGTGTTTTTTGTGATCACTGGGAATGCACAGATTCTGCCGATATATGATAATAGGTTGTAGCAAAAATATTTTTGGAGATATTTGAAAAAATCATTTGCAAAACTTTAAACGCGTTTTCTGGCTAAACTAGAAGAGATAGAGCGATTCTACGTGTTTTTTGTTGATCACTGTGAATGCACAGATTCTGCCGATATATGATAATAGGTTGTAGCAAAATATTTTTGGAGATATTTGAAAAAATCATTTGCAAAACTTTAACGCGTTTTCTGGCTAAACTAGAAGAGATAGAGCGATTCTACGTGTTTTTTGTGATCACTGGGAGTGCACAGATTCTGCCGATATATGATGAATAAGGGTTGTAGCAAAAATATTTTTGGAGATATTTGAAAAAATCATGTGCAATACTTTAAACGCGTTTTCTGGCTAAACTAGAAGAGGATAGAGCGATTCTACGTGTTTTTTGTGATCACTGGGAATGCACAGATTCTGCCGATATATGATAATAGGTTTTGTAGCAAAAATGTTTTGGAGATATTTAAAAACTCATTTGCAAAACTTTAAACGCGGTTTTCTGGCTAAACTAGAAGAGATTAGAGCGATTGTACGTCTTTTTTGTGATCACTGGGAATGCACCCATTCTGCCGATAT
>NW_026578499.1:0-17827 GCF_029603195.1 Condylostylus longicornis
ATTAACAAGAGGGCCATCCAGAGAGCGAAACCATACAACAGATAGAACGGGGTGCAGCCGGTCGTGTGATATGGGGGTGTTCCAGAACAGCAGAACCAAAACTCAAAACCAAGAACGTCTTCTCACATACTCCAACTGCCGCATACAACACACGATGCGACGATTCCCTAATGGCGTTTCCCTGAGGGTTATAGGGACCGGTGTTGACCGCACACTTGGGTGAGACAATACTCTCTGAATTCTGTTGAAATGAATTCTTGTCCGCCTGTTGGAGCTTGAAACGTCGGGATCCAAAGGTCTTCGAACACGCCGCCATTGCGATGTCGAAGGAACTGTCGCTGTTCTAGCGACTATGAAACGACTTGCATGATGGATCATCACAACATAATAGAACCTTGCTGACCTTCAATACCGAGGTCCAACAAAGTAAACTGGAGAGGCAGGGGACGACTCAATACACACGATGCTGTCAACTTCTTCAGGGAAGGGGCTTTCCAAGGACATCGCCAATTTGAGGCGCCACACCCATCAAGCCAGGCAACGAATGGTTCACTTCACAACGACATCCAAGCTGGGATCCATGCATCCAGAACACGACTGATTAATGCAGATTCTTCGGGATAAACAAGTTCTAAGAGACTATCTCAAGCTATCGCTCGCCTCAAATGTCGCTGCTTCCTTTTCAGGGAAATGAACTCGAATCCTCCGACTTTGGCACGTATGGAAGGGGACAATCTTCTTTTCGGTGTGGTGGGGCGGGGCCTCGGGGCCTCTGGGACACAAATAGTGAAATCATATCATCGAAGAGATCCTCCCCACTGTCAACCTGAGCCTCAACTCCTTTTTGCCATGAACGGAGGAAACGACAATTGGGCTGAAAGCTTTGTCCTAGTGACCATCTGCGCCTCGATTTCTTCCGCTGACGCGGTGATCCGGAACCGCGCCGTTGAAAAGGCCACCTGTTCCGCTGGGCGTGTGGCTACAATATCCACCATTGTGTGGGATTTTTGGTGCGGGGTTCGGATGGGCGGGTAACTTGGGGGGTGGTTCGTTGGTACTCTTGCTTCCCTTTCTGCAGCGACGCTGTTGTTTTTGAGAATATCAACGACCAAACGTCAGAAACAGAAAATCTAGAACGAAAAGGTCATGCTGTGCGTCGTCCACAACATCTCGAGAAACACACCAAAGAGATACGGACTTTGCGCCGCTGGAAGGCTTGTGTCAATGAAACGTTGAACATTCTAAAATCTGTTCACTCCGTCAGGGCCGTGAGAGATTCTCTGGATAGAAAACCCTGATCCTGTCACCGCCAGGCTTCCTTTCAGAGTAGCCAGATGATTTGTCGCCTTTAGAAGGGTCAAAAGGCGTCTTGTCTTCAACACGGGGCTTGCCGCTACAAGGGACATTGGCTGAAGAAAAGACATTATCTCCAGAAAACGTCAAGCCCAAAGAATCATCAAATCCTTGAGGGATTAGCGGCAGCAAGGCTGCTGCTTGGAAGTGCGAAAGCTTGGAAATCTTCCAATTGTCCATCAAATTCAATAGATGGATAGCTAGAACGAAAAAGTGAAAGTTGTTGTTCCGTCGTTTCATCTGTGTCAAGTGTGCTTGGGACATGCACACCATCTGTCACTATTGTGTGGTCCGTTGGGGCTCGTCTGTATGAACAGTCCCTTGTGTGTTGGATCTGTCCAGTTCACCGAGATTTTCGATCCGTTTTAAACTTGAAACCCTCGCTCCTCACCCCCACTACCTTCTTTACCACACTCCAGACCTTCGCGTTATGTCTCAGTCACCTTCAGAACCAAAGGGACCCCCAAACGCACCAGTCAGAACGGGAGATGGTGGACGTCATGGGCAGCCGTTTCGAACCCATCCACCGCCAGACTCTCAGGGGGTCCTTCCACTATGATAGTGTCCAATTTGCCGCTTGCGCTGGAGTTGTTCCCGCAAATTTGATGCGTCTTGGCGATGGAACCATCTGATTTACCACCTTGAAGGATACCCTCAAGCTGTCGGGCTTTTCCCCAATGACAGAAATTGCATGGGAGGAGGAGACAGAGACGGAATACGAAAGCAACTACTTCCACGCTTTCAATTGCGTCGTCGAGTTATTGTGAGGATGTCATGATACCCAAAATACGAGCAAACACTTCAATCAAAAATTTATCTGATTTTCCCAGTTTTTTGTTGTCCGATTCACGATACATGTTTGATTGTATCGAACTGGAGGATAATTTTCTAAAAGGATCATCAACCCGCAAGAGATACGGGAGCTTCGCTCAAGAATGGAGAAAATGGTTACATTATGCCTCCGATACGAATGCTCTTGGCCCTCACAAACTAAGTAAGATGTTGATTAGGCGTTTCTTTGAAGCAGTGGATAATTGAATCAGAATCGTTCATTTACTAGCCGGCTGACATGCTAGCCTAGCAGTAGCCGCGGGAACAGAGCTGCGAAGGACAGGCCGCCTCCTCCAACAGCCACATGCTGTCTTCACCACAATGGATACTACAGAAACAGCACCTCAGTTCTAGATGCCAACCAGACCCTACACTGGACTTGCACAGAATTACAACGGACAGCGACATTTTCTTTCCTTTGCTCTTCGCCTCTGTTCTCGGAGACTGAGAAACACTGGTCAACGAGAAAGAGAGGCCTTCGCGATTGTAGACGTCTGATGGTTATCTCTGGGGTTCCCGACCAACAGTATTTACGGAACATCGGAATCTGCGCTTGATGGAGTATTGTTCGCTTATCAAATGTGTCCAAGGACTGCATTGCGTATTGGTTGTCCCGATCCGTGCTTCTATTGGGAGAGGAGCTTGGTGATGGTACAGAGAATAACAGCGGCTTTTTCTCTTTGGTGACGCTTGATGGGATCACTGAGGCAGAGAAAAGAACCAGACTCGCCTACCGTCACTTGCAAGAACGGCGCCTCAAGATCACAGACCACATCTATCACTAGTGTGTGCTGCGTCTGTTGTCCAACGCGGTTCTGTCCCATGATCCCTTTTTGGTTCGAATCTGCGCCAGAGACGCTTGACGTTCGGTCGGTGAGGTGTGTTTGGCATTCTCAGAATCAAAAAGGGAAGAAAGCAAGGAAGATTTCCTCCTTCGTTCTTTCTCACCCTATCACTTCTCTCTGTAAAGGTTTGGTGCCGGGTTTGGGTAAGCGGGGTAGTTTTGGGGGTAGTTACTGGCACTGTCCACAGATGACTCGCGCACAAGAACGAATATCATGGATCGGTAGATATACTTGAGTTGGTGTATCACGTTAAATAAACACTTAATTATTTCAAGTGATAAATGCAAAGACACAAGAAAGAAGCTGGAACGAAAAGGTCAGACTGGCTTGTTTGCCTCATTTTCTTCCAAAATAATGAGGAAGTTAGCTGTTGTCACCATTTGTTCGTTGGAGGATGATGTGTCCTCATGCTTCCCGGAGAAGGTTACCAAAGGCAGTTGCCCAAAATTCTATTTCGATTGACGCTCTCGGCGGAAATTGGAGAAGAGTTGGAGAAATGGATGTGACGGCCCGTTAGATCAACCAAGGAATATGGTAGCATCTGCGAGATGCCGGCGATTATGAGCCTTGTCAGGTTGAAGAAACCTTATTGTCGAGTTCCCAGTTGCTGTCGAGCACAAAGTACGTCGTGGACACTGATTGGAGTCATTGGAAGACCTTGATATTGATGCTGACCTAGTTGAAGCAGAATTGATCAGACGTCCCGGAAAGATTCCAGAAAGTTTGAGTTTATTTCCAGCTGAAGCATCAGGGGTACACAAACGTCGTCGAGTAGAGGAAACGAATTAGAGAGAAGAGCGTGCTCCTTTGGGTCGTTGAATTCCCGGAAGATGTATGGGTTGCGGTTGACAGGAACATTATTATAAGGATCGTTGATGTGTCGTCTGCATATCCTAATGTTGCGGTGAAGGATTCAAAGGGTCGCGGTTTGTTGGAAATTCGCCTGGTGGTATAAGAGTTACTTAAGCCATTGGTTGATCGGAACCAGAACAACTGACGACAGACTTGTTGGCAAAGAATGTTGTGAGAAGAAACAAAGTGTCGTATGGCGAAGAAAGTTGACCAGGAAGGGTCCAACACCCAGAGCATGTGGCAGTGGAAGAAGACAGTTCATTGGACGAGGGAGATGTTTTCTTGTTGGATGCGTTGGAGCAGCTTGAGAGGATGTTGTTTGTGCTCGAAGTGTTTCTTGCTCATTCCCGTCCTTTCTGGGTCGTGCAGATTTGGGAATGTCCTTGCTGATCCAGTAGCTGATTGTTTGGTTGATTGGGATAAGCATTATGTTGTTGCTCAATTTGCGTTGATAGCGCCAGACCACCTGTTAACTGTGAAAGTCGACGTTCCTCCCCCCATCAGTCAGTGATGAGTCACTCGTCAGTCAACAAAAGAAGGTGTTCGAATATATTCATCCTATTAATGAAACGTGCGCTGTTTTGGTCAAATTTGTTGAATAATTTTTCTGTTGGTTGCAGCGTGGATATCAAATTGGATTAAGAAGTTCTAGGTTCGCCATTTCGTGATCGACTGGCGTCCACTGAATGACACAATGAGCGAAGTTATGTGTTATTCTTCCATCAACGTCTCCATGCGCTTCAAATGTAGTCATTGTGAAAAAGCCAAACGGCGCGTGACGTGTGTGCCTTTACTTTTGTGAGATGAACAATCGCTTTCCTCTTGATGGGTATCCAGCCCCTAACCTTGTTGACTGTCTTCAGCGTGTATAGGTGGTATTGTGAATTAGGTTCATTTTGGTGCTTTTGGGCATTCACATTGTCAGAAGTAACGGTTTTTCTGACGCATCGAGGTCTTTTTGAGGTTTGTGTTCATTATTTTGGCTTCATTGAGCCTACCTTGCAGCAGCGCTTAAAAGGTGAACTGGCTCGCAAAGAGTCTCGGGCAGAAGCTTGTCATCGTAGTGAAATTATTCGTCGGGACGCTCAATTTGTAAGACGCAGTGGAAGTCGGAAGATGAAGAATCCGTTCAATGCAAGATGCCGGTGCTGTCCCTTCAAGGGAGAAGTTGGATAATGTTCTTGTTGATTTGTTCCATTGTTTACTTGTTATTCAGCATTTTTGGTGCATCAACCGTTTAGAGAAGACACCTTCTACTGGACGAGTAAAATTAATGAACCAAATCGAGTATTTAGAACCACACCGACCAAACGTCAACGGTCAGAGACACAGAAAAAAGCTAGAACGAAAAGGTCGGACTACGCGTGGTCAAAGACACATATCAGGCGAGAGATCTACGATTGCGTCTTGGTTTGCGAGGGTTAGCTTGCAATTTTGATGACATCGCAAGGTTTTTCTCTTTATTTTTATATTCGTAGTCTTTACGGGCGAACTTGGAAGTGGGCTTTTCGTATACTGAAACGATTCGAGTAGGGCTTTCATCAGACATCTCGTCTTCCCAACGATTGCATCTTAGCTTGCGAGGCTCTTTATTTTTAAATGTCTTTACAGATGAACCCATGTTCTTCGGAAGTGACTGAAACGACTCGAGTAGGGCTTTCATCAGACGTCTCGTACATCTCGTATTCCGCAGAGAAAGGAGAGGTGTTGCTTTTGGAACTTCTGCGTCTAAAACTTCTCTTGCTTTTGGAATTCGTCTTGCTTTCGGAACTTTTCATAGCATTTTCTTCAGAAAATTGTCTTTGGAATGGATCCTGTTTCCAGAAGAATTCTCTAGAGTAGGACCGTTGTCTTCAGGAGAATTAGAGTGGCAGCTAAAAGAGCCACTGAGTCCTTGAGGAAATAGGGGCAGCACGGCTGCTTGGAAATACGTCAACTTGGACATCTTTGAATTGCTCAGTGGAATAAAGGACCTTGACGGGCTAACTCAGTTGGTTGAAATAGTTGGAGTCGACGTGTGCTTGACATGCGCTTGGCGTGGCTTGAGATACGCTTGACGTGCGGGAGGGCGCGACAAAAGAGGACCGCTGATGAGAGGGTGACGCAAAGCCCTCAATAGAGCTCTGTCTGATTCGCTTACTCAGCTCGCTTCGTTTGGCATTTTGAAACAAATGTCCAGTTTGCATTGTTAAGATCATTTCAGCAAAATCAAGTACTCCAGTCCTCTAGCGTTCGTATTCATCTCAATCGATCAGTTTCATAAATGGAAAAAAGAGTACTTGCTGGTGAATTCGGAATGATTGTTTTAATTGTCGCTGGAAACAAAGCGTGTATTTCTCGACAGTCAAGCGTGTCGACGTCAATTGTGCTGAAATTCATTAGTCACGTATAAACTGCTCATTGTTGTTGGTCAAATCCTGCTTTCTTGGGAACGCTTACTTTCACACATTTGAATATATTGCTTTGTTACTCGAATCTTTAAAGTGACAACAACATTAAAAAGGAGCGTTTCCCGTCAACAACTATTCATTTGGCATTTCCTAATGTACAGTATCAACGACTCCAGCGTGATAGATTGGATCAATTACTGCAGTCTTAGATGACGAAGGAGGAACAAAGAAAGAGGAGGACTTCTAATGAATCCGATGAAGTCCGGTCCTTATTTTTCGATTCCGAGAGGCTTCACTTTCATTCTTCACCGCGTCATCTTTACGGACTAAGCTTGCCATCGAGTTCAACCATGGTTAGAGAATTGCACGCCTTGAACAATGTCATCGTGATATCTTCGAGGACTCGAGCATCAATAATCACTTTTGACATTTCGCGCTTTTCCATGCGGGTTTATGACGATATTCAATGGCCCCCATGTTATTGTCTTCCATCGCAGGGGGGAGTTCCGTCTTGCTTTCTATCAAGCAGAGGGAACGATCTTGAAGTTCAATAGTTTAGCCATCGGATCAAATCAGTCTCCAAAAATTGACTGAATCAGTTTCCCAAAATCTTTCTTCATATTCTATTATCACATCTTCATATTCTATTATCACATCTTCATATTCTATTATCACATCTTCATATTCTATCATCACATCTTCATATTCTATTATCAGATCTCATATTCTATTTATCATTAGCTGTTGACTGTAGGATGAAGACAGCAACACGGTGCCATAACGACGCGTGCTGTAATAGTGACGCAATTTGACGAGAAGTCTCGCCTTCATGAAATCGTTGATTTGGATAATTCATCCTTGGGACTTCAGGCGGGCACGTCAACCGGATTCAATCCTGAATCTCGTCCTCCAAAGATGGAAGAATTTGGTCACTTGGCGATTGAATATATGAAACTGTCGTCCGGGGATGATTTTGTTTCCCGTGCTTTGTCAGCAATTAAACAGCTTCCTATCAATGTGCAATGGCCTTGTGTTTTTCAAATATTCTTTTCAATGAGGCGTTTATGCAGACGATCTCAAGATCTCCATTCTTGTAATTTCTGGAGATCTGAGCCATTCAGTCCTTCAGAGACTGAAATCGATCCGGCGGATGAAATTGCGGGCTATGCTTTGCGCCAAATTGTGTAAGTAGAATGTTGTTTGATGCCGCTTGAATTGCTCTTCAGAGAGACAAATCGAATTGGATTTATGGAAGACTTGGTATCCGTTGTGCGTGGTCTGGGAAGAAAACGAGCAACTTCACGAATGATTGAATTGTGTCTGATCATTTGTGAAGTTATTGAGCACCTCAAAGGAAGAACATTCCGATGTGGAAAAGAAGTGCCGTCCGAAGAAAAGATTGAATATGGAATCAAGAAAGCTCCTACCTCGCGAATGGATCATCAAGTGGGAATTTGGATTGTTAAACCGTCAACTCGATCTCCTTTTCGTCGTCGTGGGTTTCCAGTGGAAAATGAGGAAGACATCAGGAAAAGAATCCTTTATTTATGCATCGGGCCAAAGGGATTGCGTGCTATTCAAAAATGGAGAAAAAGGTCTGTTTGTGATGCATGACGATGAATGACGTTCTTGTGGTTTAGTGAGTGCAAACAGACGTCGATGGAACATCTTTCGAATGCGTTGACCCAATTGGACGAACCGCGGAAACGCTTAGAACACCTGGGTTGGTGTCAAGAACCGTGGGACATGCCGAAGTCGAAAATCGAGATATCGAACCATACTGTGCGGTTTATGCCGCGAGGCGGTTTATTGATTGGGGACTATTGGCATGAGCCGTTCCTGCTTTTGCTTTTGAGAGCACTGAAGAAAATGAAGCCATATGACTTTGACCTTATCAACCAAGTGAGTCGTCGATGACTCCCTCTGATGCTTCCCTGACGACTCAGATTGAGCGATATGTTGTGTCGGTGGATATTACGACGCGCATTAGGAACGGAACACGATGGGATCGAGGACAAGTGAAGGATAAGAGATTGCCAGATATTTCAGTTGTGATGAAGAATAGACCTCGAATAGTCACATCTTGCAAAGTGAATGGACGTCAACTATCAAGCTTCACAGCACTCCAATTTGAAAGTATTTTTGAAGAACTGTCGAAATTTATGTCCTCCAAAAAGACATCAATCACATTATTGACTTTGTTGATCCGAGTTGCTGATCTATGGGAACGACAGAAAAGCGGCGGGAATGGATATTTGGGACGCGCTTCTGCTGACCGATTTACTGGCGACGAGACGAACGAATTGCTGGAATCCTTGATCAAAAACAATAAAAATGTGTCTGAAATTCTGATGGACAATTCTACTCCGAAAAAGGAACTCACTGGACTTGACGAGATTACACGTTTCCGATTATGCAAAGTGATGGGGAAGATTTGCTGTGAAGGTAATTGACTTGGTGTCTGAATTCTTGCTATAAAGCACATCATTGAAACATCTAGCTCAGTAGCAACGGTGATTGACTTTGCAGCCTGACTCTTGCTCAATAAATGATGTCCATTTGTTTCAGACCCCGTATTTCTGAAAAGTTTCAAACCAGACTGTTTCATGACATCTGCAACATGTCTGACGGGTGAGTGGCCGTCTCATGATTTTCGTAGCAACGCAATCAGACCCAGTGTTGTCTTTTTGTAGGACTTTTAATTCCCTTCGCATCTCGTCGCCGTTTAGTAAGCAACACCCAATTCTTTGCGACTCTGATATTCTTGATTTGAAGGATTTCTTTGATGCGCATCCCCAAGCATTCGCGTCACTTTGCAGAATGTGTGACAGCTTCAGCGCATACAACATTCGGTTGTCACTTCTCCTCCTTCAACTCATTTGGGACATTTGGAGGATGCATGACCTCGAGGTCCTTCGTGGAAATCGCAACAGACGTCTCTCATCGACCCCCCTCAAATCTGTTGTATGCGAAGACATCAGTGTCCATCATGATCATTGACTTCTTTTCAGAGTTCTTTACAAAACATAAATGATCGCCCAGAGACGACAATTCGATACAAACTGCTACAAATGGTAAGCAACAAAGGATCAAATTTGTGAGTCGCAACAAAAGATCAAATTTGTGATTCGCTGCTTCAGACTTCCGAACTCGCCCAATGCATTTTCATAACTGACGCGGAACTCTTGCTAGACTCTGCCCTAACGATTCAATACGCATCAGTTGAACTTCCTCCGGACGTCTTTCGTATCGTCGCGTCGTTTGTCCGTCCGTCTTCCTCTCCATTGTGGGACAAAACTCCATTGGAAACGAGCCTATGGGAGTGTGCGTGTCGGAAAATCGATGTATTCGAGGAAGCTGAACACGCAAGAATGGTAAAACAACGCACCCTGAGGAACAACCCTGACGTCTTCGAAGACCTTGACGAACCGGCGAACCTTGACCCGTTTAACCTTGACGAGCAGATGCTCGAACCGTTTGACTTTCTCCAACAATATCTAGCTAACATACCGGGGATAGGTGGCATACGGAGAGCTTGAAGGGGCCTTCAATACTGTTTCAAGATGACAAACTTTCAAATCGCTGCATCACACGATTCGTCTGAAGAACTGGGTGCAGTATTGAGGAATTCATTTCCGAACATGCGTAATGGATTGTCGAGCGAGAGATGCAATTTGGCGAGTCTATTGGGTCATTCTGGCGGGTTGAACGAGTGTCACAGACTTCGAAATTCACGAAATTTTGGTTACTTTGTTTTTCTTTGAACGTTCTTTCTTCCAGAATATTTGAAAACTTTGGAGCACTTTACAATTGTTCGCGGAAAAATCTCGATTGTCGCATATTCGAACATCCCCCGAGACAAACGCTCCAGATCGTGTTTAGAAAGGTTTGAGAGTTTTGCAATCATTTTGAAGATGAAAAACATAATGAAAATCTGATTGTGATAAGTCGCTTTCATTGTGTCCACATTGCAGCGGGTCTCTCCATCAGCTCAACAATCTATCACCAGCTCAACAATCTATCATCATCTATCATCAGCTCAACAATCTATCTTCAGCTCAACAATCTATCATCAGCTCAACAATCTATCATCAGCTCAACAATCTATCATCAGCTCAACAATCTATCATCAGCTCAACAATCTATCATCAGCTCAACAATCAATAATCACTGTAATATAAGTTCTTTCTCTTCCACGACAGGAATTTTAAATGGTTCTCATAGTTGATGAAAACATTCGCCCGCTTAGAAACGTCGTCCTCAGTTATTTAGTCCGTCGTCATTTGCCTGAGCGCATCTGTCAACTTTTGTAAAAGCTGGTCCAAGAGCGAATTCCCAAAACAGTAACGACGTTGACCTCTTTTTATAGATGGGGAGAAATGAAAACCGTCAGTTGCTTCCGTCTGATTCTGATGACTTGGAGAAGCCAGGGTCGTCAAAGTGTCCACTTTTTGAAAAGTTCTGTTTTTGCTGGTTTGGGTTTTCCAGCTTTATTGTTTTGATGTCTATCATCTCCTCAATGTCGTTTTTCGATTCCGTTGTGGTAAGCTTTGCTTTTCCATTCCATTATGCCTCGCTCTTTCAGTTTCCTGACCGACGCTATTCAATGAGATGTCCACAATCATTCTCGACCTCAGTTCTCATCGTCAATGTTGGTAGGCTCGTAGGGCCATGATGAAGGCCATCCTGCCAAGCATGGTGTCAACGCGGTCTTCAGTTTTAGGATTTTTCCCGCGGCTCGACCCTCCAGAAACGCTTTTTGTTTCCTATTGTGGTTTGACAATGATTTCGCTTTCTTACCTTGCCATCCCCGTCATTGCTGCTGACACATCTTGGGGTTTCACTCTCGCTTTATTCCTCACCTTTGCCCAGTTTTGGTTCCTTTCTGCTGCTTTGGGAGCTTCGTTGGCTCTCGCCTCAGTGGTTTCTAAGCAACTGCCTGGGGTATGTCTTAGAATCATCGTTCATGTCGAAGTAATCCTTTATGGAAATGAATCGAGTCGATCTCTTCCTTTTATAAACGCTGATGATTCTTGTTCAGATTGTACCACTAGGAATCGCATTCAGTGGAATAATTCCCCTCATTGTTTTGGCCATTCAATAGAATTTCATGTAAGTGACGCTTCTTAGAAAAGAGTCTTCCTTTATCTTATTATCTTTTTATCTTCTCAGCTGACGTGATGATTATCGCACTTTTTATTTTTTCAGCGTCGGCGTGTGCATTCAATTTTTACCTGATGCCAGTCATCTTTTCGCGACCCTCAATCGCAATCAAAATTGCTGAATTACGTTTAGCCAAAATACAAAATTCCGGGCAAGACGATGATCCCGAGGCAACAGCTCCAAATGTATCAAAAATCGCAGTAATCAAGTACGCAACCCGTTTGTTCATCTGTATCTTCTCGACATTCTGAATGCGATTTTCTAAATGCGATCTTCTTTTTATCAGAAAAGCTGCGTTTCCGCTTCTTGGGGTTTTTCTATCGACAGGTGTTGTATTTCTCATTTATCCCACATTGTGCTCGCATCTGAGGCCAGAGCCTCACTTCGGTAAGATAAAGAATGACAGCCTTCCCACGTGATCCATTCAGCAGTGGTGTGTATTTTGATCAGGCCTTGTCATCACAAGTCTACAAAATGTTGGCGAATTCATCGGCAGGTAATTAATTCATTTGGGTTTTCTGATCACAGCGTTCCATTGTAGAACGATTGTTGCGTCCGGATTGTATGTCATGCCGACGTCGATGCTCTTACCATTTGCGTTGCTACGGGTGTTGTTCCTCCCACTTTTCCGATCTTTCTATGACTTTCCTTTGGATCATTGGATACGGAGCGAGGCCGTACTCTACGGCTTTGATACATTTCAAGGATTGACGTGAGTTTTCATTCATAGCTAAATATCTTTTTATCATCATCTTTTCACAAAAGTCTCCCCTTTTTCCAGGGTCGGCCTCCTTTCTTCCTCCTGCTTCGTTCGCGCACCAGAACAAGTAAAAACAGATGAAGAGAAACAGATTGCAGGATACATGGCAACCATTATTTACAATCTCGGCGTTCCTTTTGGGAATGCAATCTTTTCGTTTCTGGTTTTCATCAAATATATTCCTCAATCTCTTTTTCGGTCTTAAACTTCAAAGAATAAAAGGACATAAACTAGAACGCCTACTGACGACATGCAAATCTGTGCCCGATAACCTACACTTAGAAAAATGGAGAGTGAGGCTCGTCCTCTAGTTCGGGCAACATCAGAGGACCAAACCGTCATAACTGTCTCCAAACCATGTCAATTACCGTATTTCGAAAAATTCGCCTTTTTTTGGTTCGGGGTGTCTTCCTTTGTCACTTTCATGATGGTGCTTTCCACGATGGCAGTTTTTAATTCTGCAATTGTAAGATTCTAATCTTCACTTTTTTGTTTCTAATATTTTTCGTTGTTTTTAGTTTCCAGGAACTGATTATGGGTTGAAGTGCCCCGATTCTTTTTCAATCGGTCAGTTTCCCTGAAGAAGTTTTTTTTTTGAATCTATTTTTTTCAGGGCAATTTCTGGCAAACATTGCTCTGTTGTTTTTTCCTCGTCTTGACCCATACCGCACGATGTTTGTCTCTTATGTCTCACTCATCGGCATCAGCGTCGGATATGTTGCAGTCTTGACATTCGCTGCTGGAACGATGGCTGGATTCTATGTTTCTCTAGCTCTTTGTTTCATCCAATTCTGGCTTCTGACTGCCTCCCTTAGCACCGGGTTCGCCCTAGCATCTGTTGTTTCACCGCAATTGCCATCCGTCATGGCACTTGGGATTGGTGTATCAGGAATCATCCCTCTTGTCGCCGCTCGATGGCTAGAGAACGCTTCCCGTAAGCCTGTGCGAGTTCATGGAGAGATATATTTATGTCTCTTCTCAATAGCTTACGTGATGTGCTCGACGCTCTTCGGAATTGCCATTTTGGTTCTCTCTTTTAACTTCTATCTACTTCCCGTGAGCTGCAATTTATTCGATTTATGGCAATGAGGGCGTTTTTAGACAATCAAACTCAGACCAATGGTCTCTGAGAAAATCGGTCGAGTTGCGAACTGTTGGTGATATCGAACAGGCAACGGAGAAAGTCAAAAAGGCCTCAAGCCGCAAAGTCCTGACGTCAGTTGTTCCTCATCAAACTGTCAGCCATTTGTTTCCTTGCAGTCGTTGTGCTCCCATCATTGCTGCTTCATTTTTGTCTACGGCCGTTCTTTTTGTTGTCTATCCAACCTTGTGTTCCTTTTTACGCCCCGAGGCGCGATTTGCTCCTCAGATAATCGGCCTTCAAAATGTTGGAGAATTAATGGGCAGGTGCGTTTTTTTCGACTTTGTATGTTTTTGTAATTCCGAAAAATCAGATCGATGGTCACTGCTGGCGCTGTTCTACCAACATGGCTACTCCTGCCCCTCGCTCTTGGTCGGGCGGTGTTTGTCCTGGCTTTTCGCCAAGCATATAATTTTCCTCTTGATCACATGCTACGCTCCGAGTTGGCTTGTTATGGTCTACAAGTTTTGCAAGGCTTAACGTGAGTCACTGCCATTGATCTGCGTGCATATCAACCTCTCAACAGATTCGGATATTTGGCCTCGTCGTGCTTCGTTGGAGCGCCTACTCTCGTTTGAAACTGGCGAGGAAAAACAAATGGCAGGATACTTCACGACAATTTTCAACAACTTAGGAATTCCTTTGGGCACACTCATCTTCAGGTACACGCGTGTTGTGTCTCAAAGGTTCATATCTCTTCTGTACAGGTTTCTTATCTGGGTCGAATACATCCCAAAATCGCTTTTTTGTCTAGAACTATTTTTATTTGCGCTATTTTTCCCCACCGCGTGCCTTTTTAGTCAGAATTTTCTGTCCCACTGTTGTTGTCATAATGAATCCTGGTGATGAGGCAGCCATGCCTAGTCAGATTGGAACTGCTGCCTCTCCAGATGACAAGCAATCGGACAGAATTGAGTTGGCGAGGAAGATATCTCGAGCTGTGGATGAACTTCCCCGTCCGGGTCCACATGAAACATGGTGAGAGAATCTATCAAATTCGTGAATCAGTGAAGTTGTGAAGAATAGAATTTGGTGTGAAATCAGGTATGGGGTTGATGGAACGTTTTTTCGTGTTCTCGATCTTCTTGCTGGAGAGAAAATTGATCCGTCTCCCAATGAAGTTGAGTTACTGAAAGCTGAAGGTCTACCACCGATAGTGAATTCTCAATACATAGAAGATCACCATTTGCATCCTAGAGTCACAAAGCGAAACTCCTCTGAAATCTGACAAAGTACGATTTGATTGAATCTTATTCGGAGATCCCCATCAGGTCTTTCTCTCAGATTGATCAATTGGTCTTTCATTAATGAGGCGCTTTGGAAAGAGTTCACAAGACTCACAACTTACGACGTTGCTATTCCACGTCATGTCGTTCGGTCAATTAAGGCTTACGATGTTGAAAAGCAACCAGTCTGTATCTGGCTCGTCGAGTTTTCTGATCCACCACGCTCTGGATTGAGAGGAATTCACGTCCCAAATATTTTCTCTCAAGCGACGAATTGGAACTCATTTTCAAAGTCAGTATTATTTTCCCTCTCTTCATTATTTCTGAATCAGACAGCAAGCGGGGAAATCGGTTGTGATATCAATCAAACTGCTCTTTACCAAAGCGAATCATTTGGGAAATCCAGAACATCCTCCAAAGACGGACCGTGAAGTCGGAATGTGGGAACGACTTCCCTTCTCTGATCGTCAACGTTCTCTTTGGGATCTTCAACTTTGCGATGCTTCTATCATTCACGCAACGGTAATGGCGAGTGTAAATCAAACTAGTTGAAGACCTCTCGCCATAATTTTCAGTGGGACGCGTCGTCATCCTCGATGGTGGACTCCTTTTTTACGGAACCAGTCGCTTACGGCGACGCATCTGACTTGGAGGCAACAACTGTTCCGGCAGCGCATCTCGGATCCGGCGGGATTGCCGGTCTTCAAAACCTTGGAAACACGTGTTTCATGAATTCCGGTGGGTTAGCAACAGATAGGATAACGTGATTTTGTTCTTCCGTAGCATTACAATGTTTAGCGCATACGATGCCGCTGACTGAATTTATCCTCTCTGGGCGTTACAAGCGAGTGAGCGTCATCCAAATGCGAATCATTTTTGATTGATTTCATCTTAAGGATCTTAATCATACAAATCCGTTGGGTCTGCAAGGACGACTTGCTGAAGAGTATGACAAATTTTTGCATGAAGTGTGGGGAGCGAGTTCCTTTCAGCCAAGATCACAGTGTGATCGTCTTGTCGTCCCACGTGGATTAAAACGCGTTCTCAGCCAGTTTGCTCCTCAATTTATTGGGTATCAGCAGCAGGATAGTCATGAACTCATCGCGTTTTTGTTGGACGGTTTACATGAAGACCTCAATAGGGGTTCTTCATAAACCTTACGTTGAAACCCTCGAAGGCGATGACACCAAGGACAGCGACGCCCTTGCGGAAGAATCTTGGCGAAGGCATCAATCGAGAAATGATTCCTTCATCGTTGATACATTTTCAGGTGCGTTAATCAATGGATAGAAAAAGGATGTCCCACGAAACGGACACACGATCTGCTCAACCTTGAGAGTCTTTCGTAGATCTTCATATACCGTTGGTCATGTTTTAGGGACAATATCGCGGTCGCTTGGAATGTCCAGTTTGTAACAAAGTCAGCGTGGTATTTGATCCTTTCATGTACTTGACACTTCCGCTTCCAAATATCCAAGAAGTTGGTTTCCACGTCACGCTATTCCATCCCTTATATGGACGAAAGTGTCGTGGTGTTAGATTTTGGGACAATACTGAGGACTGATATGTCCCATTCCCAAGTCAAGCGTGAAATTTCAGCGTCGTTTGGCAAATTCATCACCGACGAATTGATGCCTCGGCATGAGGAGTTGAACATCCAGTTCAACGCGTCTACTAGAGAAATCTATGGCACGGGCGACTCTCAGATGACTTCGCCATTCTTCCAATTTTTACAGTTGCTGTTTCAAAGAACGGAGAATTCAGGTTCGAACTTCTGTTAGAGAAGACGACTGAGTCGATTGACCCTCTTCAGTCTCCCTTCCTCAATCCTTTTTTCTTTTATCCAGAGACTCTGGATGCAGAAGAGGCGGTTTCGCGGGTATCGAGGCATTTGGTGCTGTATCAATGCAAGTTTGATGATTTGGCAAAATATGGTCCCAATGATGATTTTTTGCATGAAAATTCCAAAGTAAATACTTTCAATCTCTCTCTCCCTACGACAGTATTTCTTTCAGTTCCGGCCATCTGGATATCCCATGCCTGAAATTGCGGCGTATTTCGTTCCAGATGAAGCGATCATTACGGTGCGTTGTGATTCAATTCTCTGATCATCACTTCTGATTTAATTTCAGATAGCTGAGGAACGCTTTTCTCCTGATGACCCTTCATCTGTTGCAATTTCTCGGGTAAGCACGGGAACAGTTTTCAAGAAGAGTGTTGTTGCTTTCAGAACGCATCATCAGTTTCGACTCCTCAGCCACAGCGCGATCCTTCTGTGTCCCCATCCAAGTCAGCAGTTGATGACGAAGATGAAGATTCCTTCGATGACATTCGAAGTCCTTCTCTTCTTCTGATGCTCGTTTACATCACACAACCACCAGGGCCCGACAAGGTTTACACTTCTATGCTTCATCGCGTTGACCGCAGCACAGCAACCTGTCGAGACGTTTATGAAATTGCTCAGAGTGACGGAGTCTTTATTCCATCATCCACATCAAGCGATGGCTCAACCGATTCTTATCCTTTTCGGATTGATTTTAACCGCCAGATCCATCTTCCGCCTAATTCGGAGTCTCTCCTCGAAGAAACAGTGAATCGTCTTCTCTATAAACCAAATTCACCTGCAAAGGTAGGGATTGTACTTGAATACTATCGAAATGGTTTTTCCTCCTAGATGCTCACGTTTTTTGTTGTTGGGGACGATGACGAGTCTCGCATACGTTCCAGAATTGTTGAGGTTCGTGGAAAGTCCGGTTCGCAAAGCGCAAAAAATGTTTATGCTTCAGGGGAGTTTCATGCAAGATGCTTTTGCACATAATTGTCGCTCAACAGCTCCAATGCCTGTTCAATTGAGCCAATGCCTCCAAGAATATTTGAAAGAAGAACAGCTTGGAGAAGACAATATGTGGTATTGCAGTCGATGTAAGACGCATCGTCGTGCTAAAAAGCGAATGGAAATTTGGAAGCTTCCTAAAATTCTCGTTATTCATCTCAAGCGTTTCAGTCAATCAAGGTTCGTTGCGCTTCCTTCCTTGCAACGTTTCATGGAGCATCGAATTTTCATGATTCACTCGAATATTTCTCTTTCAGTCGCCATTGCAGAAGTAAGAACGACACAACGGTTTTATTCGATCATTTACTGGATTTTGGTCCTTACCTTTCATCTAAGCGACGGCGTGCTCTATCACATACAGAATCAGACACAGAGCAGAAGGATAGTATTCCCTTACGATACGACCTTTTCGCCGTCTCGCATCACATGGGGG
>NW_026578500.1:0-32751 GCF_029603195.1 Condylostylus longicornis
ACAGACTAAGCTTCCACCAGATGGCAGTACAGAAGGGAGGCAGAAACAGACAAACAGGTTCATCCTTCCTGTTATGTCGGGATTTCGTGAGACATTCACGCGGGGGGAGAAGGACAACGTTCTTGGTTATGATGATTCAGCGTCTCTTTATTTTGGCGGTTGCGTTCTTTTCTGCATTCTTCTTCCTTGGTCATACTACTTTGTCAAGCAAATTCTCTGGCCAAAATCCAAATATTTGTAAAAAGGAGCACGTCAAACAATGTGCGTGCACAGCGTGCATTGACGTCCTGAGGAATCGACAGAAAAAGAAGTCGTCTTGGTCGTCCGTAGTGTCTGTTTGCTTCATCTCACAATTAGTGCTGTTAATGGGGCTTTGGATTGTTTGCATTAACATTGGAATCCGATTGAGCAAAACTGTTACGATTGCTGCTTTTGATCCCTTCGAAATTCTTGAAATTGATTCTTATGCTTCGGTTAAGGAAATTCGTCGAGCTTATCGAACTCTGTCGCTTGCGGCATCATCCAGATAAAGCAAAGGACGATCCAGAATCAGCAGCTAAGTTCATCTTGGTTTCCAAAGCCTACCAGGCGCTAACTGACGAGGTAACAGCTTGTGCATTCTATTTGGTTTGATCACGTTCTTGCAGACCGCGCGAGCCAACTATGAAAAATATGGCAATCCAGACGGCCCGGGGACGATGAAAATCGGCATTGGACTTCCTCACTTTTTAATTGCCAAGGAGTACCAATTGTTTATTTTGATTTTTTTCTTTTTCATTCTATTGGTCGTCGTTCCTGGAATATTTGTCCTCTATTATCGGCGGCAGAAGAAATACGCCCGTAAGCATCTATTGCTCGTTCTCTCACCTTCTTGTTGTTTCAGCAAATGGGGTTTTACTCGATACCGTTCAACTTCTGAGTTATTACATGAAGGAACAATCACGTTATCGTCAATTATCCGAATTATTAGCGGCTTCAGCAGAATCAAGAGAGCTCACATCTGTCAGGTGATTCTATCTTTCTGCATTATTTGTTCTTTTGTTTCTGAATTGTTCGTTTCCATTTTGTTGCATTATTTGTGGTTACAGACAGAGTGACAACAAGGAGATGTCCGACGTTGTTAGTTCCGTTGACGATTCTGGTAGCAAGCGTCAATTTATGATTCCCGTCGTTGTCAGGTGTGCAAGGACTCGTCGATAAACATCAATTATTTCTTTTTCTTGCAGAAATCATCTATTAATCCTGGCGCATTGCCAACGACTGCATCATTTACTCTCCGTCCAACTGCAGGCAGACTTGAATGTCATTCTCGAGTGCGTCGAACATCAATGCTTTCTCTAATGAACTTTATTCTCTCCGTCTTATTTCCTTCTGCTACAGACGTTCTATGATTGTCACGGATTCCATGCTTGAGCTTGCGTACTATCGCAACTGGCCGTTGACAGTTCAAGCAGTGATGGACTTCAGAAGATGCCTGATTCAGGGATTGGATAACGTCTCTCCAACATCGTCCCTGCTTCAAATACCGCATTTCAATCAGTCAAGGATAAAGCATTGTCTGAAGGGGAAGAATTCTGTTAAAGATTTGAAGGGATTTATTGCTCAACCAGCAGAGGAACGAAAAGGTTTAGCTGATATGACCGAAGAAGAAAAGGTTGGAGCTATAACAATGACAAAACTTTACAGCGTTGACCCATAAAGCGTCTTTCATTAGCGTTTGTATCGCCAGAGAATATTATTTTCTTTCTGTTGCAGACTGATGTCGTCATGTTCTGTTCACACATTCCTGTTCTTGAAATGGATATCAAAATCGGAGTTGCTGAGGAGGAAGACATTGTGCAAGGAGATATTGTGACGGCTTCTGTGAAGCTGAGAAGAAACGAATTTAAAAGAAGGTGAAATTGCTGGTCCGGTGCACGCGCCTCTATTTCCCGAGGAAAAGGCTGAAGAATGGTGGATCTTCATTTCTGAAAAATCATCAGGTGAGCTGTTTATAGTCCACATGAGAATTGAACGCCAACTGATTCACCGAAAGCGAACCGTGTTGTAGTCAGATTGTGGTATGATAGTGGAGGGTTAGCACTTCGTCGCAGCCGATTTTGAAATGTTTTAGAACCGTTGATGCAAAATTCATTGTTTAATTCGTTGTTTTCTGCCCGAAGATCGATAATGCTTGTGTATTCAGGAGCCTATGTGGCGTTTGCTCGAAGCCACAAACAAGATCGCGAGTTCGAAGAAAAACTTCAATTTGAAGTGACAAGACGAGGAAAGCAATCGTTCTTAGTCTCAGCCCTTTGCGATTCATACGCTGGTCTCGATGTTTTGAAAGAAATCAATTTCCAAGGTGAGACGCAGTTTGAATGTAGAATTTGGAAGGAAGTTGATCGCATTGTTTGTCCTCCCCAGTGTTATCTGAAGAGGAGGGAAAGCGGCAAACGTTTATACATCCTGATGATGAAGCACTAGATAGTCAACCAACACTCTTTCAACAAGTACTTGGGCAGAACGAGGAAGAGTCCAGTGATGAAGAAGAAGGAGCCTTGAATCAAGAGTAACAAGCACGTTATGTCCCAATGAGTTGCTGTTGAAGAAGAAAGAGTCTTGGAGCGTGAGAATAACAAGAACGTTGTGTTGCTTTTGCTTCAGTTTTCATGAATTCTCTTCTACAGAGTCAAGACAATACAAAAGAAATGATGTGTGTACATACCGAAAACAAAATTGTCCCCTTAAGGACACAAAATGACTCATTGAGAGAATAAAAGACTGAAAAAAGACAATCATGTGAACTATTCAGGACGTCTGGAGTGAATTTGAAAAAAACATACGGTTCCAGCACGAAGACGCCAATAACAGCAATAGGGGGGATAACTTTTGCACAGAGGAATTGGTATGGAGCTCATTAGCCCTTTAAATCAACAAATACTCGGCAATACAAATTTGAAAGCTTCAGACTCAATGGCCTCGTATCCCACCGACTTTGACGAATGTGGAGCACCTCCACGCCGAAACTCGTCCGTATTCATGAACGTTTGGTCGCCTCGATCTAAAAACCCTCCAAGTCCGCTGAATAAGTGTTGCAGCAGCAGCCCGAACCGCAACAATGACGGCAACCTGTAAGGAACGCAAACTGAGAGACTCTGGCTGCTCGGTTCTAGATGTGCTTACCAGGTTGTGTAGTTCTTCGTTTCGAGTTGCCATTGCTTGACGCCAATTGTGTTGAATGGTCGTCTGAACGAATAATGCAAACAAGACATCCATCGAGAACGATTTGCCAACTCAGAGCGTTTTAACCTACTGCCGCGACGTGAAGAGGTTCGCTACTGTCTGTTGTGGGAGAGGCGGCACGAACAGCCAAATGTTTGGCAGGAGGGGGTCGCGAGGACCACGTTGATTCTGTTGTAGATGATGATGAATGGAATGATTCAATGGCAGGCCGGCTCATAAGGAAAAAGGAGTGGATTGAGTTTCTGTGTCCCAATCTCCCGGATTGAAGAGCCCCAGTGACTTGTGCGCAAAATATAGGAACAGGATTAACGAAAAATATTGCAGTGATCCATCAAAACGAATTTTGGCAAAAAGTGTACCAAGAAAAAGAAGAGGAAAAAGAACATTAATCAATCAAACAATTACAGTGTCACTTAGCAGTTGTTCGAGGACTTCGTCGGATACTCTTGCCCACATTTCCTCCCCGGAATTAAGTTGATCTCTGTTAACGGCGCTGATACTACATGCAGTATTCCTGGTTGAGCTTTTCTCATTTGTTATTTCGCTGCTCCTAGGCTCCCGACTATTGGAAGGCCGATCAGGTTCATATGCACATCCACGTCCCCTTGGAAAAACAGTAGCAGTCTCGCTGTCACTTGAATCATTCAGCCAGTGGTTGATAGCAGGACGACTTCCAGATGACGCTGCTTCTAGGAGACATAAACGAGCAATATAAAGTATCTGAAGGGGTGGAAGTGATCTGGAGGCAGAGAGTGAAATATTCCTTATGCATGAGTGACTTGCACGACCGTTATCAGAAGGTTGCAACTCTGGTTTTGATTGATGTTGAAGGCATGAAGCCAGATCTTGATTGAACAATGGAGAGAGTTTGGGTTGATCGAAAACGAACGCGAACTGAATTGAGGGTTTGTCTGTGTGCAAGGACGCATTGAAATGGGGAACGATCATCTCACTTGGAGGTCTTTCAGTCTTGCTGTTAAGATGACTGACGAGCCACTCTGTAGCTTCTTTCCCCAAAACAGGATTTTCTGCAACATCTTGCTTATCCATTGACCAAACAAGCGCTGGACCATCCAACTGTGTTATCCAGTGATGAAGAGGGCTTTTCACTTCGCCTCTTACAGGCACGGAATCAGCACGACTATCATATCTGCTCCAATCTTTCTGCTGTTCTGATACGCAATTGTTTACACCCTCCTCTCCAGTTACTGATTTCTCTAACTTTTCCACATCCTTTGTATTGTCTGTCTGACTCGTCATCACGTCATTAGCGCTTTGAAGGATGGTTTCAGATTTCCGATCTGCACTGACGTTCCCTGACAACACTGTCTCACAACTCGTTCTTCGTGCAAATAGAGAATCGTCTCTCCCTTCCAACCAACTCGGAACACTTTCGCGATGCTTAGTGAGGATTGACGTCACACCCCTGGGATACAGGCGCATGCCAAGAGCAAGACGGACGTTTAGTTGCAGGCGCGTTGGGACACAGCGACCAAGATCGTCAACTGCTGAATCGGGGCACTTTGAGGTGAAGCTATCTTGCTTCGAAACACTTTGGGGGAGATCTAGAGCTCGCTGCTGCTGAAGTGAGGCCGTTCCTGTGCATCCCGAGTAGGAAAGATCAGTAGAGGAAACGAACAGAAATCCAGACTCATTCTCATATTGAGAACACGCAAGGGAACTAGAATTCAATCCGAAGCGAGAGATAGGTAGTTGACGATTATGATGATGGACAGAAGTGGATGAAGGTTGAAGGCTAGGAGGGGGAGTTGTAAAATCATACGGACTCGAATGATTGGAAAGACTTGAGGGATACACTGCGCCTGAAATACGAAATGACATACATCAGTGACTTTTATGTACTTGTTGATAACGATTGTCAATATGTACCAACGTCGTTACTAGACAGCCTACCGGTTCGATCTGCGGTTTTTTGTTGTGAGGGATTCATTTCATTTCTGGCTGACGGATGGCCTGAAAACGGCTCGATAACAATCAACGCAGAAGGAATTCCGTCCTGTTGAGTTTTTGTAATTCTGAAGGAACATTTTTGATACACAAATTTCCATTTTGGCAAAGACCATCCCACGGCATCATCAGAAGAACAGGAATGCGACGCTTTATGTCCCAAATCATTCGGTCGATTGCGGACTACGGAATCCGAATAAAGTAAACAGCCAGCCGATAAACAGACATCTCCTGTCCGACCAACCATGTCCCAAAGACATCGGGCAGATTTGACGAGCGTCGATGGCGAGATGGACTGCTGAGGATCCTGCTCGCATCTACGAAACTGTCTCTCCCTTCTTCTTGCAAGGCTCCTTCGGTACATCCGAATTTTGGATTTTCGACACCTTTTAGCGACAGATCGAGAGTTCTGTTGATATGATGGAAAGGAGAGTTCATGACGAGCTAAACAATGAGCTTGAACTGTTGCCAGCGCCAGTGTCAGCTGAGATGCCGCCATGTTTAAGTCGTCCACGCACCATCTCAGTAGGGTTGTCGACGGAGAATCATAAGACTTCAAAACGTGTCGAGATCGTTTGGTTCCTGTGAAAGTGAATGTTCAAGATTGAATCACGATGGATTACCGGATCTTGGACGCCCGGAGACGTTCGCTAGATCGCGTTCGGGCGACGAAGGTCGACTGGTTGGAGGTCCTTTACCTCTTGATAAACGTCTCTCCTCGAGTGATTTAATTGTGCTCCAGACACGTCGAAATGTGTCCTCTACCATCCAGATTGTTGGTTGAGTGACTGGGTCACGACGTAGGCCCCATAAGACGCAGAATTCGAGGGGACGAATCATGGAGTCGATTTGTCTTTGAATGCAAAAAATATAGTGAACCTCACTAGAATCAAGACGCAGCACGGATGGACAGAGAAGGTCAAGGAGACGACGGCTTAATTCATAAGCGCCTGAGAGAAGATAAACACATCTCTGTGTTTCCTCTCTATGTTCTGGAGTCGTCGGGCTCACCTGTGATGATTTGGCTTGCCGATGCCACAGCCCCCACAGTTCCACTGACGACTGTCGCCATTTTGGAAAGGTCTGTTACATTGAAGAGCGCACTGATTCAGACTTCTTGATTCAATGATACGCAAACAACAATGACACAAACATTCATAATCAAGACTCCTTCTATTTGTGAAAAACACATAAATCAATGGCTATAATAAACAGTCCTTTTACCGACCCAATAAAATCTGTTCCTTATGGCTTGTGTTTTCTGCTTACCACATCTTATTTTTTTCACACTGCACTGCTTGGCACTCAGGAAGCAAACGCTTTCTAATTCACACGGAGTCTCTGATGTTTGCGTGTTGTCGCCCCAAGGCCGTCCAAGAAGAAGTTGACGAGATTGTCGCGCAATGTCTCCCGACTGATGTGAACGAATCGCCGAAGGTCAGACAGCGGGTGCAATCCATTATTGACAGGTTGTGTGAACCATCCTTTTTCACAATTTCTCCATCTCTGCGCCTTTCAAATCTGTACTGAGCCACTTTGTGGCCACTCTTCTTTAGAACTTCTACTTTCTCGACACTTCTTTAAAAATTTCTGAAGAGCTTCCTTTTACGTCACACAACCCGAGGGAGTGCTCTCTTCGGCCCATTTGCTTCACTTGTGAGGTTTCAGGGCGGTTTCGGAAATCATCCACAACAAGGCTTTGATGAGAATGTCCATCCAACCGAGAAGCAGCACATCGCACGACAAGTCAGCGATACTCTTCCAACTCAACCCAAAGATGTTTCTCCTGCTCTGTTATTAACATTTAATGGGACACCCAACCAAGAGAATTTGCATGAGAAGGACGGACCAGCAGAAATCCAAGATGAAGCACCAGCCACACCGACTACACCAATCACACCTGCCATGACGTAAACCAATCAATTTCGAACTCCTTGATGTCATCGATTTGTCTTTTTAGGGTTTCTGCACTTCCTACTCCAGATCCACCGAAACCGTCAAAAGTCGTTCCACCACTCGTGAGCTTCTCCTTAGATGGTCGCATTTTACTTCAACTTTCTCAGAAAAATGTCCCAAAAGTGGAAACTTTGGGTCCCCTCACGGTTCGAGACGCCCAAGAAAAACTTCAACAATCTGCGAGGTGAGCGGCTAACGGGACTCAAGCGATGAGAGATCTCTCGAAACCTCTCTGTGGCAACTTCTATTCTTGTTCATCTTCACAGAGCAAAGCCTTCTCCCCGCCCCAAGGCATCGGCAAAGAAAGGATGGCAGCCCCAGAACTATTCTGCAGACGTTAGCGGATTACGGACTAAAAATCGAGATAAAATGGTTGACCTCGTTGATGAACAATTTAAAAAAGTGAGTCATTTGTGATAGTTCGAGACAACTTCTTCGTTCCAGGAAATTTTAAAAGTGATAAACTTTCTGCGAGAAATATCGGATAAGGACGCGCGTGGAAATGCTGATGTCCCCAACAGAGAAATGGCAGGTTTATTGTACATGCTGTTGAAATCAATAGAATATGATATTGAAGAAAAGCAAAATGTTGTCGCTACAGTTGTCGCACTCGTGAGTGCAAATGCTGAAGTGAGTCACTCTCCACCAAATGGATACTACAGTGTTTTCGTTTCAGGGAGAGAAAGCACTAGCCACCCCAAAGGTTAAATTAGCAGCGAAAAAGCTTCAATTCATGGCAAAGGCGTATTACAAGCCAGCACTAGAAGAGCTTCAAAATCCGAATCCAAAACTGCCCGTTGCTCGCATTGTGGACGATATGCACACCACGGCAAACGTTTTGATGGGAGACAAAGCTCCAACTCTTCGAGAACGCACTGACCCTTTTATGTCTGATATTCTCACACGGTGGAGATGGGAGTCATTTAAACAGGTAGGAGACCAATCCTTCAGCATTTCTATGTTTTTTACCATTCAGTGGCAACTACGCGACCCAACCGGTTACGCGACGTCCTTGGGGCTTCTCGTGGAGTCTTTCGAGGCTTGCCGTAAAAGTGGAACCAGTTACTTTGAAGTCGTCCGCAAAATAGAGAAAGAAGTTGGCTGTTGAGATTTTTTTAGTGACCTTCTTGTTCTGATGTTCGCAACTCCACAGATGGAATTTGTGCCCAAACAATCAATCCAAACTCTTTGTTCTTCTAACTCGATGGTTGAGTTTCCTCACAGAACTGGGACGAGATTCGACGAAATTACGCCTGAAGTACTGCACCGCTGGGGAGAAGAGCTGATGGATAACAAGATTCGACAACCATCGTGTGAAGATCTTTAGATTCACAACGCAGGAACAAGTTGGTGCTTTCGCCAGAGCGCTCTTGCTGCTGCGTGGGACTGCTTGCCGTGATCCCCATCACGACAAGATTCCCCAACTTCTTCAAGCCAGGAAACGCTCGTTGAATGCATCAGTGTAATGCCGTGACGAGTCGCGTCTTAATGGGTAATGAAGTTTTGTATCAGCGAATCAATAAGTGCCAAGTATTACAGAAGACGATTTGTCACGCTCAACGCTCAGGAATTACCAATGGCTGACTGTAATGGACAATGAACATGAAGGGATTCTCATGAATAGAAAGTACGAATTTTGTCGCTTGGTTACGATGCATGTTTGTTATCTCACTCAAAAAAAGAGTGCATTCTCGCTCAATGGAACAAAAGAACCGCCCGCTCACATAACAGCATTCTCACAGCAACTGCAGTCGATTGAGTCAACTGACACTAAAATACCACCCAAACTCTTCCACCCACCAATCCAGAGGGACAAGAAGATGCAAGAGGTGTCCGCCTCCGAGACCGTATCAGACCCCTGAATTGAAGGATGCCCAGAGCAAGTGAGACGCAAGAAGTCTCAACCAGCAAATAAGTATTCGTGGTGGAACGGGGTGCTGGGACGTGCAACTTTGACACTGTTCACCTTTTATCGTTTCAACCTGAAGCTGTTTCGTCCCAATTGAACCTACGATGCCATACGGGACCCGTGCTTCCTCAAAATGTTCCGAAATACGACAAACTGTCAGCCGCGCGCAGTCGTTCATGACTGCGTCCTCCAGAACTTCTTTCCACCAAATGGATGATCTCGGACTTGAAACCGATCTCCATAAAGCATCCTGTTTCCATTCTAAGATGTCGGACGTCACAGAGTGTTCAGAACCCGCCACTCCGAGGAATGCTGATGAACTGCAGAGTATGGATGTCTCCATTCCAAAGAAAGCACCGCGAGAACAAAAACCGCGCGTGAGAATGGAGTCGTTTTTCACGAAGACATCAGACCCGATCAGGATTGAGTTGGAGGACGTATCAAGTGAGAGAAGATTTATCAGGCATCGATTCTCGTTTCCCTGCTATAGTTGACATCTGCGGACAACCAAAGGGGTGGTGCTGCTTCGCACAAGATAAACGACCAGCAAAACCGTCGCTGGAACTGGAACCTCCATCTGATTCAATTCCACCATCCTCCTGCATATGCGAAGGCCTCAATGCAGTCACGTGCACAATGAACCCTGGAGAAATGTGTAAGTGCGTCAATCAAGACTCCATCTCTCTGGCTCGCTTTCAGTTGCAGTCGTTGGGCCCTCAGGTTCTTGCAAAACGACATTGTTGAAAGGTGAGAAATCTTTTGTTGTCAGAGTCAGATGTCTCATTTCAGCCATTTCTGGTATCTTGCCATTGACAAGAGGCCAGATCAAAATAAATGGGGAACCTCTCGATAAAGAAGCTCTCCGCAGGTGCATAATTCACAGGAAAGGATTGAAGGGATTGCTTCTTTCCATTTCAGGGCCACTGGGATTGTTCGATGTGAATCTGAGCTTCCTGATCATTTGACTGTTGCGGAATACCTTCTCTCGCGAGCACGATTGAAGCTGAAGGGGACAAAGAAACAGCGAGAAGAGCACGTGAGACGCGTTTGCAGACGCGTTGATTTGAGTGAAATCTTGGGGTGGCGGATAGGTGGTTATGGAGAATTACGATCCAGGTCAGTTGATCTGCACAACTCTCGGAAGACTGTTAATCGCATCATCAGAGCTTTAAGCAGCCGATCCCGATGGACTGTGACGCTTGCAGCAGAGCTTCTACACAGTCCTTCTCTCTTGATTGCGGATGACCCCAGTCGCGCTGGAATCGCTGAACAAGAAACCGTTCAGATGCTGCAATTAATGAGGAAACTTGCAAATAAGGGTGAGACAACTCTGAACCCGACAGAGAGTCTGCTCCTTGCTGCATTTACTGTGCAGATCGTACAGTGATTTGTAGTCTTTCCAACCCACCAAGCTACCAGCTCAAACTCTTTGACAAGGTAAAAATGAATGCGGTTCTCCTCCTGCTTACTAGCCTCCTTTCTGAAGGTCATCTTTCTTCTTCATGGCCAACCCGTTTATATTGGTCCAGTTAATCTTATACCGCCATGGTTCAATTACTGTGGCTTGCAAGTACCTGAGCACGATGATCCAATACAATACGTGACTCGTTACCTGAATCTACTTGAAAACTGCTCAGATTTCAAAACTGGAGGAATCGAAGTCGCTCGGTCGCTAACATCTCAGTAAGCCGTCGTACCATCTCAATTGCATTGGACTGTCGCCAGGTGGGCGGTTCAATTTCGCACTCATGGGAACGATTTCATAAAAGAACGAGTAGGGACTTGAGTGCATCACGACGAATGGTTCCGTTATCTCTAGGATGCAATGGATCTCGATGGCACGCAAGAGCGACTATTGCCTGTGGATGGCAAACAAGAAGTGACAAAAGATCTTTTCCACTTAAAAATGTTAATTGGTTGTTTCCTTCAGCGTGACTCTATCGTAATAGTTGTTGATTCGGTTTCACAACTCAAGAACAGAGAGAGGCGACCACTCAGTGGGTGAGATGTGATGAGCAGTATGCAAATTTCATACATGTGCCAGGTTTGCAGAGTTCGCCCATCTTTTTGGTCGTTGCTTCATGTCTGGATTGCGAGATCAACGACATTTCGACATTCACAAAACTCTCATGTCTGCCTTATCCTTAACGTCTCTCTTTCAAGGGTCAGTCCAGACCGTTCCACTTCAATGATGCCTTTTGTCATCAGATTAAATTTGGGGACTGAACGTGGAGCGTGGTCAGCGTTGAGTCTCGCTGCTATCGTCGTTTCATACTTGGTACACCGTTGCGCAACTGATTCAATTGTGCAACTCATTGGTACTGATGCCTCTTGTAGACGCTACAGCATGGAGCCAATATTGCAGCAACATTCGGTTCTCATCTCAAATTGATCAACTACGAGGACAGCGCGGGGATCTCTCGGGGCGGATTGCATCTTCTTGCGCAATTAATTTCAGATGGGCCTGTTTATATCCTTCTTCCTTTATTGACAAACATGTAAGCCCGTCCTAGTTGTTCCTTCAGACTCAACAACTGAAGCCACTTAACAACTTTCTTGGGTTTCAGTTGTCAGCTGCCTCGATATTTCTCTATCTCAGAGTCGTATATCTTACAATTTTTTTTACTAAGCTTAATCTAGCTCGTCTTCTATGGAGCTCCCTGATCGCGATCCTGACAGCGAACTCGTCTGCATCCATTGTGTATGCAGTGTCATGTGCTGCAACCACCCTGAACGTTAGCGGTCAAAACAAAATCCTCTCTAATTGCTGCCGTTATTTCAGGTGCCACATTGGAGCTCAACAATCGCTGTTACACTTTTATCCATAAGTCTTCTCTTATGCGGCTTTTTTCTTCGTTTAGATCAGCTATGGGAACCAATTCGTCTTCTTTCTGTTGTTTCCCCTTCGCGTTATTCATATCATGCTTATGCTTCTATTTTATTCTCAAAGGAGACTGTCAAGGGAAACAAGGTAACGCCCTTCATGCAGCCCTAGGTCGTTGCAAAGGCATCCCTTCATAACACTTTGGAGGAGAGAAAGAATTGTACAGAGCTTCAACTTCGTCCCTCACAAATCATCTGTCTTCTTCAGTGGCCTGAATTTCTACTCGGATCAGAATTATTCTCTGAACAGTGTAACTCTATCGATTATCTCTGTAATTCCATTCTACGCGATATTTGGGTTCTGATTGGTTTAACCGTCGGGTGAGTTGATGTTGATAACAATGAAAGGAAAGGAAGAACTGACCAATATATATCTTACTTCTGTCAATCAAAGCCAATCGTTAATGTGTTTCTGCAGTCTAGCCTATTCTTTAATTTTTTATCACGCTCTCCATCTCGTTCAGGTTTCGCAGCCTGTCGCTGCTTCTAGGAATTTATTTTGTCAAGCGTCAAATGGTTGGATAAATTCGTTTTTTCGAGTGACTTCATGAACTATGGACGCCGAAGAATCTCTTTGGCTAACAAGAAATTCCACAATCGACTCAATAATCCTTGAAGTTCTATTTTCATAAATACAAACATAACAACGATGCGATCGCTTGTTTGGAGACGCTGGAGTGCAGCGCTTTTCTCCTGGAAGCGACGCACATTTGGGACATTCAAACAGATCAAACCTGCGTCACTTCGTTGACATGACGGTCCTTTCTCAGGTTTTCGAGCACATCGACCAAAACAAAGATGCCCACATCAAATCTCTCAGTGACGCAGTAGCCATCCCTTCAGTATCAGCATGGGTGACGCATCGAGGTCACTCTCTAAAATGTGCCCAATTTTTTTCAGACCGTCTTCAAGCGCTTGGATTCTCCACTGAGTTGCGTTCGCCTCCAATCCAACATAAAGTTGAGGGGCAGATCGTCGAACTCCCTCCTGTTATTCTTGCTCGCTCAGCTAATGAAGATCCGTCTAAGAAGACTCTTCTGATCTATGGACATATTGACGTGCAGCCGGCTGAGAAGAGTGACGGATGGAACACGGAACCTTTCGATCTGACGGAGCGGGATGGAAAGCTTTTTGGCCGTGGAGCGACAGACGATAAAGGCCCGGTGCTCGCATGGACGAACGCCATTGAGGCCTTCCAGAAAGTTGGAAATAATCCTGTTAACGCTCGTTTCATTCTAGAAGGGATGGAGGAAAGCGGAAGTGTTGGTCTGGAGGAATTATTGAATGATATGAAGGCGAAGAAGGACTCATTTTTGCAAGGAATTGATTATTGCGTTATTTCAGATAGCTATTGGTTGGGAGATACAAGGCCGTGCATTGCATATGGTAAGCATTCGATGGAACGAAGCGGTAGATTTCTGTGCTTTCAGGCTTGAGGGGAGCGATTTATTTTTTGATTGAGATCGAGTGTGCCAACCAAGATTTGCATTCTGGATGCTGTGGTAGCCTTGTTCATGAGGCAATGTCCGATCTTGTATGGATGTTGAGCCAGTTGACTGATGTTCAGGGAGAAATCTTAGTCCCTGGCATTATGGAAAAGGTTCGTGCTTTAAGTAAAGAAGAAGCAGCAACGTATCAAGGCATTGACTTCGATATTCCAAAACGACGGACCGAAATGGGAGCTCCGATGTTTATCCATGAAAAGGACCCCGCCAGAACACTTCAAGGAATCTGGAGATACCCTTGCCTCAGTATCCACGGAATTGAAGGGGCTTTCTCTGAAAAAGGATTCAAAACAGTCATTCCTGGAAAAGCCGTGGGAAAGTTCTCAATTCGAACGGTTCCTGACATGACGAGCGAGGACACGCAGAAGAAAGTCTTAGACTATCTGAATGACCTGTGGAAGAAGCGAGGCTCGCCAAACAGAGCAGTTTTTTCATCTCCAGATGCAGGCAATTGGTACTACGCGGACCCCAATTCTCCCAACTACATGGCGGCACGTCGTGCGATGCAAACTGTATACAACGTTGCCCCAAACCTCATTCGCGAAGGAGGTTCCATTCCAATCACGCTTGTATTGAGCGAATGTACAGGCAAGGATGTTTGTTTGTTGCCAATTGGGTGCAGCAATGATGGAGCTCACAGCCAAAACGAGAAGATCAACGTTGACAATTATGTTATGGGCGCCAAAGTTATGGCTGCCTACATGCAAGAACTTTCTGATATCAAACCCTAGATGTCAACATTTTTTTTACCGGCATATTGATTTTTTAGCCAGCTGACAGTATTGCGCAGCGACCCTACAATGCCACTCGCGAGATCAGACTAAAGGCTGAATGAGTGATTGGTCTTCACCTTGTTCGGAGTGAACACAAGCAATATTTTCTGATATTCAGAGGCCAAAACAACTCTTACATTTGAGACATCGCACTGATACCCACTTTTTGCAGCGGAAGTTGACAATACTCGCGCTGGATATAATATCAGTTGAGTGTCTGCAGCTCCCTCTTTACTTAAGCATCATGTTCGAACAAAAGTGAAAAATAGGAAAATTATGGGGCAATTCCAGAGAAAAAAAACCATCTATTATGAAGAAATTTCAGGACAAAGAAAAAAAACATCGAAAAAGTAGAACCCCTAAGACAACGAAATTATTATACATTGAAGGCTGGGCCATCCTCGTTGGAGCCAGCTGTCCTAGACCGGGCGATAGAATTAAAAATCGAATAGACATTGAAGGAGTTCTGGATTTGAGCGATGTGGCTCTAGCTTCATTGCAAACTCTCCTGCAAGTTTCAGGAAACCAGTGTTGCTTTTCAAGACAAGACATTGAAGCCGTTTGATCTTTTCCTGCTTGGCAACCTCAAAAACGCATTGCAGCAAAGCAGTACCGAATCCTTCTTTCTGGACGTCGTCACGAACAAGTACCTTTAACTCGGCTGTTGTTAGCAATGAAGGCCACCGGGCGATGCGCGCAATTGCGAGCACCTCGCTCGTAGCGTCATCAACAACCGCTAGTGCGATAAGACGAGCGTAGTCAGAATCGGACAGCGACACGATGTTCTGTTGGGAAATTCTTTCTTCAAGGCAAACTTCGCGGAGATAGCGATGTGCCACTGTTTCACTCGAGAGCTTCTTGTGGAAGTCAACGATGGCACCAGCGTCGCTAGCGAAAGTTGGGCGAATAGTGACGTTTTTACCTGCAACCGACTTGTTGAAAATGTATTCCTGCGGGTAGGGACGAATGGCCAAGGAGGGAACTGGTTGATCTGGTTTCCGAAGAACAACTCGGGCATCGAGAGCAACCAGGCGATTGGGAAGAGCCAAGAGAGGATTGATGTCACACTCAGCCATCAACTCTGATAGATCGCAGACCATTTGAGAAAACTTGCAAAGAGCCTTATTCAACGCTTCGACATCAACCCCAGGAAAACGCTGACCATGACCACCTTTCAACGCCTTGTAAATGTTCGTCTGTTCGATCTGGATTTGCGCGTGAGTGGAGTTAAGAGGAGGGACCCCAAGAGCACTATCCTTGAAGATTTCTACCATACAGCCACCAGTTCCAAAAAGAACCAGAGGACCGAACTGATTGTCGACAATCGATCCAAGAATCAATTCAATGCCGTCTTCAAGCTTCAGCATGGGCTGCACTGAAACACCTTGGAAATGATCAGGTCCGATCTTGTCAACATTTGCTTTTATTATATTCCATGATTCACGAATTTCCTCAGTCGACTTGATATTCAATCGAACACCACCGACATCAGATTTGTGGGTGATTGTTCCGCTGAAATGGACAGACCAAGAGATAAGAAATCACTGTTCAGCTGTTGTCATGAAACGGACATTCAGATTAAAGTGCGTACCTGTTAAGCTTCACAACACAAGGGAATCCCATTTCCTTTCCACATTCGATTGCTTGCTCGACAGTTGAGCAAACAACGGTTTCAGCGATTGGAATCCCAAACGCCTTCAACACCTGCTTGGATTCTGCTTCTGTTAACAGATCGCGTCCCTGATCTCTGGCTTCCTTCATTATCGCAAGCGCCTTCTCCTTTCTTGTCGTTGCACAGTAAGGCTCAACGCTAATTGTGGGTGGTGAGCACATCGCCTTCAATTGCTTGGTGTGGCTCCAAATCTTTGAGAATGTGCGTGCTGCAGCATCTGGATATGGGAACGTCGGGATGCTGTTGGCGTTGAGGAGATTAAAACCCTCGCTGACTTCAGTGCCTCCCATCCACGAGCACATAATCGGCTTCGTCAAAGTTCCAGCAGTTCGCATTCGTTGATAAGCTTCGATGACCTTCTTCGCGGTACCAGTTGAATCCGTGACGGACTGTGGTGAGAGAATCACTAACACTCCATCGGCATTCTTGTCGGCGAGAGCAACTTCCATAGTTCGGGCATACAGCTCAGCACTGGCATCACCCAACACATCCACAGGATTGGAATGACTCCAAGCGGCCGGCAAAAATCCATTGAGAGCCTCAATCGTCTTCTTTTCGAGCGGACAAACTGTGGCGCCGGAAAGAGCAGTTGCGTCCGTCGCCAGAACACCTGGTCCTCCGGCGTTTGTGATAATGAGCAGATTCTCTCCTCGAGGTCGCGGCTGTTTTGAAAGAACTAAAGCGCAATCGAAGAGTTCTCCAATTCTATCGACAACGACCACTCCGGCTCTTTTCATTGCTGCAAGGAAGGCGTCATGTGATCCTGCAAGAGATCCTGTGTGTGAAGCAGCAGCTTGAGCAGCAGCCTCAGTTTGGCCCGCTTTGATGACTATGATTGGTTTATGCAAAGCGACGGTCTTTGCAGCGCTCAAAAAATGCTGAGCGTCGCCAATTGTCTCCATATAGATCAGGATGGTTTCAGTCTGGGGGTCATTTCCTAGATAGTCGATTAAATCGCCCCAGTTTATATCCGCCATTGAGCCGATAGACACGAACGCAGAAAACCCAACACGCTCCTTCAGTGACCAATCAAGCACAGCAGTGCACATTGCACCTGATTGGGACATGAAAGCAATGCTTCCGGGAAGGGCATCTGTTGCAGCAAATGTCGCGTTCACCCCCCAATGAGGTGCCATGATTCCGAGACAGTTTGGTCCGACGAGGCGAATGTTATACTGACGAGCGACAGCGATGACATCATTCTCGAGTTGTAGCCCTTCCTCGCCCAATTCTTTAAACCCAGCAGAAATAACAATCACTGCTGGAACTTTGGCTTTACCACAAGATTCAACCACACCCTTAACCGTCTTTGATGGAGTGACAATGACTGCCAAGTCAACAGCTGTGGGACACGCTGAGACATCGGGGAATGCGGGAAGGCCGCAAATCGTCTTTCGGGTTGGATTGACGGGGTAGATGGCGTAACTGCGACTCTTTCGGCTGTCGATGAGGTTTTGAACGATCGTCTTCCCGACGGCTCCATCGCGATCTGTGGCTCCGATTACTGCTATTGCATTTGGCTGGAAAAGAGGAGCGAGGCCAATGGAATGATCACCATAAGCCTGAGCGGGGTTCAGTTCAACGGAATCGGTTGCTCCAGAGTGGTCCCAGGTAAGTTGAGTCATTATATTCTAGTAAAATGAATTTCGAGAGCAAGTAGAAGGTTGTGGAGAGGGTACTGGGCGATCCTGGGTCAGACGACAGAAAAAAAAGAGGAGAGCGAGTTGTGTTGTCAGGTCGTGAGACGCGGAACAGAGAAAAACTATTCTATTGTTCGCTGGATTGAATCATTTGAAAGCGTGGTGTACTCTTGCGTTTGAACAGATTGACACAAGCTTTGCATTTCTGACACGATCTTCGCAATTTTTTCATGTTGTCGCCATTTCGCCTCGAAGTCAGGGTGTTTCCACAACCGAATCTAAAAACAGTGTCATCGTGGATTCACGATCAAGTTGAACTAATTCCAGCAATTCTTGGAAGTCCTTACCTGCAAGTATTGAAACGGGAGTCTCTTGTCTTCCTCAACTTCAATTGGAGTGTTAGTAACTCCTTGATTGAGCTCGTAAGATCTGGAAGAGGAGGGCTCCTGAGAAAATGGGGCGCTCTTATTGCTCATTGATTGCTCTTAAACTCACCATCACCTCTTGAACATCTTCTGATTGACTGTTTTCACCTTCACGTGGCCAATCTCTATTCAACACTTTGAAGAGCTTTGTCCCAATGTACCCTTCACACCCTTGTGTCAGTTTTGCGTGTAAATTCCAATGCCTCTCAAACTCTTGAACATCTTTCCTGTCAATAGAATATTCGGTGATGAGGACATGATCTCCGAATTCACAACGTGCCAGTCGGATGTAGCGATTCAGTTTCCCAACGACTACTCCAAGCCCCAGTCCGACCGCCAGCCAATATCTGCTCTGGCGCCTTCGACTATGCTGGTACCACTCCTTGAATCCTTCACCTTTTGAGGAGAATCTCTTCAGTAATGCTCCAATCATATTTGGTCTGTCCCTCTGGAAGCGACCAGTGCTCAGTCCAAATTGATACAAAACAAAACGATATTGTAGCTATAGAATTTCCCTTGCTATAGAACGTCTCTATCGTTCCTTCTTCTCTGACGCTTCGTCGAATTCCCGCAAGGCTTTCAGACGCTCGATCAAATGAGGATGGGAGTAATGAAACCACGCATAACTGAAGTGAGATGGATTACAGAGAGAGAGGACGTCAGATTATCTTACACAGGATCGACAGTGAAGGATGAGAGATTTTTACGCTGAAGTTCGATGAGGCCTTCCTGAAGTCCTTTACTCATACCGAGTTCAGCAGAAAACCGATCGGCCTGACACAAGAGGATGGAATTCCATCAAAGTCATACAAAGACGGAGTGAGTCTACCTGGAATTCGAATACGCGACTTAAACACGTCATCCCCATTGAAATTAAGAAAGAGACCTGGAGAGACGATTTGTTGGAAGAATTGAAGATTTGAATCTTACAGGTTCATAGATATTCGAGAAGAGAAGGAGGCCAATGAATATTGGACGTTTGTCACCTTCAGTCGATGCAAACCCGAAACTTTCATAAATTTTGTGGTCGTTGTACAGAACAAATCCGAGAAGATAGAACATGATGAACATATGTGTGAAAGAGATGACGAGATTTTTGAGAGTATGGCTAAGCTTCCAATGTCCCAATTCATGCCCGACAACAGCTACAATGCTGTCGTGTGATGACTCCAACAGGGTGTCGTACAGCACAATGCGCTTATTTTTACCAAAGCCATACATATAGGCATTGCTATGGCTAGAACGCTTGGACTCGTCGACTTGATAAATCTTCTTTAATGGATAGTCTATAGATTTTGCCTGGAGAAATAACACACACCTTGATAGAGAGGCCAACGAGAGTGATATAACCGATAGACATGAGTACATGATAAATAGGATGAAATGTTTTTAACCAAGGGCTCACGAGGTCTTCAATTTTGGTCTTTAGCTCTTCATCTTTGAGAGGCTCAAATTTATTGAACATCGGCGCAATCAAATTGGGATAGATTGTCATCATGACAAATGTTATCACCATTGACACACCCCAAAGCTGAAAATGATCATTTGTTTGATACAACACAATCATCTATCACTCGTTTACCCAAATATAGAATGTGCGACCACCGAATTCAATCACCCATAAAATGATGCAAAGAATCGGCGCTCCAATAACTGCGGTTTAAAAATATCTTCTTCAAGTCATCAACGATGAATAAACTCAAAGTCTTTCGATTGAATCCATGGCGGGCTTCAATGACAAAATCGTAATAAAGGTTGAATGGGACGCTAAGGGCTTGTCCAATCGGAATTTGTATTCCCGAAAATACGAGGGCCTACAAAGATTAAAAATATTGTGGACATTCGAACCAGTGAATCGTACGTCAAGATACTGATTGGAGGTTCCAAGGATGCGACGATTGAATTGAAGAGTGAAATTCCACAAATAGGGAAGCACATAAAAGACATAGAACAAGAAATTCACAAAGAAGGAAAACGATTCTTGAACGACAGTGAACCGTAATTTATCCAGCGAGTAATCAACAGATTTTTCGAACTCCTCGGGGGTAACACAATCTGCCAATTCTTTTGGGAATTGGCGTTGCTTGAGCCGACGAATCTGCCGAACATCGAGGTAACGGCTCCAAACTTTCTCTACTGTTGAGAACACCAAGAATGTTTCGAGCCACGGAAACATCTTTAGTGGCAGTGAACGACCAGGTACAGTATAGAAAATATAAGTTCAATCTCGCGCCATAAGTACTTCGTTACGACGTTGATTGATCTCTCTACGATAAAGGTCGGCTCGTTCTCTGGGGTTCGATGCTTCTCCAATCGCTCTCGAGATCGGAATAATCAGTCCGAATCCATCAGATGCTAAGCCTGCAGTAACGCATGATGCTAAATCGCCCTCCTGTGCTCCAATTCCTGGAGCGAGGAACCAAACATTTTGATGTTTCTGTCGGATCTGTTTCATAGCTTCGGGTTGTGTTGCACCGATGACCAAACCACTGGAACTACCCAGAAGATCTGAATTGCAACACAACTCAGCAACGCGTTCATACAGACGACACGGTCGATCCCCTGTGACAATTTCAGATTCCTGCAAATCTTTTGATCCTGAAATAAGAAACGGTAGTGATAGTCGTGAGTGCGATGTGTAGCATTGCTGCGACGAGATAACAAATCCTCGGTACAGATTCAACTTAACGACATACTACAACAAATACCTGGATTGCTCGTCCGGCATAACACGAAAATCCCTTTCGTGGGGTAGGATTCAACAAAAGGCAAAAGAGAGTCCAGCCCCAGATAAGGATTTACGGTGACGATAGTCGCGTTGAACACTTCATACGCTGACTTGGCATATGCGCGAGCCGTCGAACCGATATCACCTCGTTTAGCGTCCAGAATAATTGGGACTTTCAACGAATGAATATAATCGCAAATAGTCTTCAACGTCTGTAGGAGAGAAAATGAATGAACATCCATTTCTACATTCTCGATTTATCAGAGGTCAAAAGCTTTTCAGTAGATCCGTCCCAAACACTCTTTACTTGAAATCCTTCTGGTCCAAGGGCTTCGAAAAACGCACTGTTGGGTTTGTAACAGCAGATGAGATCTTTGGTCTCATCGATAAGATATCGACAATATATTTCAGCATCTTTTGCAATAGAGACACTCCGTTCGAGTTCAGGATGGAACTTGTAGAATTTCTCCAACGATGAAGGGGTTGGATCCAGTCCCACACACAGCACGCTGTTCGCCTTTTCAGCGGCTCTCTTGATTAGAGCGAACGCTGACGGAAGTTCTTCCATCAAAAGGTCCTGCATGCAATTCTATCGAGCCCTATAATAAGCGTGTAGTCTCAGTTATATTTTAGATCCAATGCCACCGATCAGATATCAGACCCCAAGACAGATTTATTCGAAGGTCAGACTTCCTCTCGTTTATGGCCAGAAGGAACCAGACGTTCGAATCGGAAAAACCCTAGTGGCGGCTGGCCCGCGCGCTTTGAGAACGAAGCACTATGAAATGATTAAGACTGTCCTAAAACAGGTCATACGGCAAACACCATCAGAATATCATTGATTTCTATCCAACACGAGCCATATGTCGCCGTATACCAGAAACAAAACTAGGCGGAGGAAAAGGACCGATCCGGGACTTTCAAGCGCTGGCCCCTGCAGGAAAAGTGTTGATTCATGTGCCCAATATCGTCTCGTACAATAATTTTGATTTGCAGCACAACACCAAAACACTGAACCACCTTGCTGGCGTCCTTCCTAATCGATGTATCGTGCGAACCCAATTCAATCACTTCAAGGGAAACAACTTGAAAGAAATGCAAGACAAACAACATCGGGTCGAAGCGAAGTCAATGTTTCAGCAATATAAAGCAACCATACCGCAACCACGCTATAGACGATGAAGTGTGCCTGATTCCTTCTCCTGTGAATTTTGTCGGTCTGGTTCTGTGTATCTCCTAAAAACGAACCAAGTGATATTTTTTTGGGGTCTCGTTTCCTTCGTAATTGCGGGGGGCTTATAAACGTGCAACTCGCAATATCCCTCTCCTTGTCACAAGATGGCGTCTGCCTATCAACGGCGGAGTGGCTTACTTCAGTACTTCTCATTTTTGCTACTTGTGCTTCTTTGCCCACTAAATTTAAAGCTGTGTTCAGTGCAACTCGCCGCCTCATGGGACTTAGAAGGCCATCAAGCCATCGGAATGACTGCAATGTCAGCTCTGGTGGGCAAAGCCACAGCTCAAGTTAAGCGGTTAATGGGCGGCAAAGATGTGGTGGATGTCGCTGGTTGGGCTCACCGCGTGGAGGCCAAATACCCCAAGACTGCTTCATTTCATTTTCAACATCAAACAACGAAATGGGATTGCGTCGAGGCTTTGGCAACAGATTTGAACTGCCCAGAAAATCGATGTTTAACTCGCGCGCTACAACACTTCTATGGTCGTCTCACAGGCCGCCCAAATTTGGTTAAGTTGGAGTATCCGGACGGTCTTCAATTGACCGACTCTGATGCCGTTAAATTCCTAGTGAATCTCTTGGGGGATCTTCACCAGCCTCTGCATGTTGGATTTGCTGAAGATTTCGGAGGCCACAATATCACCCTCATCTATACTGATGCCCAACGGGAGAAGAAACAGACAACGATGTTCAACTATTGGGATTCAGCTCTGGTTCAGAAGTCAATTCAAGAGCGACCCGCTTTCTGGTATGGGGGTTGGACGCATTCTCATTCACTTGGAGACAGACTGACAGCATTGCGTCGCGAGTGGGATTCTCATGAATCCGCCACACGACATCTTTTGTTTGCGAAATGGGCGACAGAGTCATTGCATCTTGTGTGTAATAGCGTCTATAAGGAGTCCCGTAGTGGCGCTATCATTCCAAATGGGTTTGAAATCGGGTCGACATATGAATTTGAAGCATTGGAGGTGACGAAACGTCAGATCCTTACTGCTGGGGCAAGAATTGGTTTCGTTCTGAACACTATACTTAGCGAACGTGATGCATCGAAATTACGCCAAGGAAGTGGTGTGGAAGTTCCAAGTGAGTTGCTCAATACTAAAAGATTTTTGATCAAAATGGTTCTCTCCAGTTGAAGATGAAAGCGCCCTTCATGGCGGCGTGTCTGTTTCCAGTCAGAGATACTTCAGAAACTTTTGTATCAATATCGTTATCACGGTTGTCGTCTTCGTAAGTCTATTTATCTTTGTATTTATCTTGCTATTTATCTTGCTATTTATCTTGCTATTTATCTTGCTATTTATCTTTTCATCTGGACACCGTACGATGGCGGAAAAGATATTGTTCCATTCGCTGGTTTCTTGTTTTGTTTTCAGGGTGTTTTCTTCTACATCACAAAGTTCTATGCCCCATCGAGCAGAGCGGAACCTGCTGCAGTCCCCTCGCGTAACGACAAAACATACAGAAAAACGGTCGTAGTCACAAAGCGTTTGTGTATCCCTTCCAAACTCCCGTACATTTTATCGTTTATAGATAGTTCTCAACTTTTTCATCCAAGCAAACATTGATGAGTGCTGATGCGCGCCCACTGTTTGTAGATTATGAGAAGTCAGATCCAGGACGCGACTAACAGGAACGCCAGATTGGCGAACATGACGATTCAAAATCAACGAGACTTGTAACGTGCGAAGGGGGGGACATCCAATTATGCAACAGCCAGGTCATCGACTTGAAAGGCACCCCACGACACAGCCAGTCAAATCCGCTCTCGTTGGTCGCTCCAGCAAGAAGAATCCACCAAATCATGGAAAATCGGACCAGAACCTTCGACTATCCCGTAGAGTCATAAACGTACGAAACCATCGGGAGGGAAGACGGGAGAATCCAATGGGGGATCAACGAACCAGTGGAATCGATCATGTCGCCGGGATCAACAATCAAGAAGAGTCGCAAGATAAAAACATCAATAAAGGCCGACAGAATAATAGAAACCGTAGTAATCGTTTAAACCAAAATAGTACTAATGGAGCTCATCCGTATTCGTCCAGCGATCCTTCTATCCAAAATGTTTTACGCGACTATCGTAGAAGGTGTGCTCTATTAAAATTGCTATCAGGGAATTTGCTTCTCTCAGGGTGCGTTCAGAAACATATCAGATGTCGGAGGCAACATCTATTCATTTTAAAACATGCTACAATTTGATGGAAGAGTTATTTGGTGGGCTGTTCATGTAGTTGCTAGTCAATTCAAATCTAATTCAGATAAAATGGATCTTGGATTAAATGCTTCTGGATTCCGATTTCTTGATGTCGCTTGCGCCCCTGGAGGGTTCAGTCAATTTCTTCTGGATGGGGCAGGAGGGAGGTCCCGGTGCTTACAAGGGTTCGGTGTCACACTGCCTAGCAAGTTGGGAGGATTTGAGGTCATGATCGATACCAACCGCATCCATCCACCGCCTCCTTTCCACCTCTGTTACTTCGAGTGAGCTTTTCCATTGACACTCCAAACCTCTCCTGCTTCGCAGTCTGCTTTCCCCTCCCTCCGCCCCGCTTCCCTCTGGCGTTTCGCACGTGGATATCGTCATAGCGGACGCGCAGTATCTCCCCGGCAAGGAGTTTCAGCAAGCCCCTTACAGGGCAACCCGCTTTGCTGATCCAAGCGTCGCTAAGCTTGCATTGCTCGTGCGTCTTATTTACCAACCAACGTTTCGTTCATACTTTCTCTGGTTTTTCTCCCTCCAGATTAATCAGTTTCGCTTAGCACTTGAAGCTCTTGTTGATCGCGGAATGTTCCTGTTTCGCTTCTCCGCGCACATGTCTTTATCTAACAATGCATTTCGTTTGATTATAGTGAGTCACGCTTTATATTGTTGCATTTGCTTCTATCCCAGCGTGGAATTCGAACCCGATTATCATTTCTATCTATTACTTTTATTTACAAGATAAAATGACCCTCTCTGTCCATTTAGTTATGTTTCGACTTATTCGATTCTGTTCGACCCTTTAAATCTGAGTATGTTCACTGCGTCGATCCTTCTTTTTATCTTTGCTGCCGAGGATTCAAAAGGGATCAGGTTCGCCAGTTCTTTCATTGCTTCCCACCCTCACGTTCTCTCTCAGTACACCAGCCGTGAAATCTTTAATTCTTTGACGAAAGGGTATAACGATCTATTTGAAGCGTTTGTTCCCTCATCGGTCGCTCCCAGTCTCGCTCTAGCCTCATCGCCTCCTCCACCTCCTTGTCAATCATCACAAGACACTTCTGGATCCCGTTCTGCACGCTTTTCTATGGATCATTCAGTCGAGCGTTACAGTCCCTCATGTCAAGACGTGTCCCCACACCCAATAAGCGATTTTCTACCAGGCCCTCCAGCAGTCATGGCGGACATTCATTGCCAACCATATCCGCAAGACTACACCTTACGTTGTCCTCAAACACCATTGACGCTTCCTTCGCATTCCCCCAATTTCGGGAACTTCTCTAACGCACTTCCTCCTCCGGCAGAATTTATTTGCTCTCCCTCTTACACGCCTCCAAGCGGGCAAAATTCTTCTCCATCATCTTCTCACGTTCTTTTCCCAAATTCCAGGGAGAGATCCAATTCATCTTCTCTTAACAACTCACCAATCGTCGATTCCTTGAATGAACCGCTTTATGTCCAGCCACAAGAAATTAGGCTTCCTTTGAGGGGACATCTGTTATCGTCAGCAGGTTCTAGCAATGAGTTCAATGATGTTTCGTCCCCGCATTTGCAAGAAGAGTCAACAATATGCTCTCCTTCTGAGAAGTCCTCCATGCACAGCTCTGCAATGAAAACAGCTCAAGACGATGGAGACCGGAAAGAGGATTCATCAGCTGACAGCAAACAAGGGCGAAGAAAACCAAACTGGCGGTCTCTGTTTCCCATCGATCCCCCGTGCAACCGAATCAATCAGATGATCACAGCCGCTGAACAGAAACGATGTCAACAGAAGCGCCCGACTTTGGGACACTCCCCGAGGTCGAGAGACACCAGGGAGTTCCAGCAAACTAAGCAACGATCCGATGAAAACAGACGCGCGGATCCCCAAAACGCTGGAGTGTCCATTTGTTCGACACCTCGACAATGCGAGACTATTGTTGTGTCCCCTACGGCTCTTGGCCTCGATCATGGCACGTTGTTTCCCTCTATTGAGACTGTAGCTGCAAACGCCTCAGCACGAAGAAAAGCTCAGCAGTCGCGTAGTGAAGGGCATCACGAATTGCAGTTAGTGAGCAGCAATGAAGCGGAAACTTCAAGTGAAACGCCTTCCGTACTTTCGCAAAAGGACCTCACGAAGCAACCATCAAGTGGAGCCGAACCCTCTACTGGAGCTGAATCCAACTTGTCTAGCCAAGAGAAGATACAGAATAGCGGAAAAGCGATTGCCGCTGAGGATTTAGAGTTTTTGAAATTCGAAGATAATGAATTAAGAAATAAAATCACTTTAGAGTCGCGGCGTGAAGGGGAGCCAATTATTTTAGAAAGTCTTTATCCTCATGTGAGTTGCTTGGTGTGGAATTGATCAATATTCGGTTTTAGGTGGACGCAACAGACCCCCATTTCGAGCAAATTTCGATCATGTTTGAATTCGTCTACCGAATGATGGCAATCGGTATTTATTTTTTTATGACCCTTCTCTAGGCGTTATATCGTTCAGTTTATTTGCTTTTCCTCTCAGGCGAATCGAATGCCTTTCTTGCATGGAATCAAAATCATGGTCCAAGACTTGCCGCTGTTGCAGCATCAAACTCTAATCGTCATCGTCGAGCCCATCATACAATGGGCTGTCCTCCACTTCCCATGAGAGCCTTTCCCGCCCTATTTCCACCCCATGACGCTCTCCATCCATTCATGTCGCCTCCGCCTCCACCCATTCAAATTGGGGCGTCACCCCATGCTCCAATGTTTATTCCCCCTCATTTCCCATTTTCTCCAAAGTCTCCACTTGGTTTCTGCTCTCCTCCAAAAGAGGTCGATGAACGCTGATCTGTTTTCTACTCTCCCTCCTCTTCGCCTATCCGAGTGTCCGATGTTGTCATTGGGCACAGGTTTGTAAAAATCATAAAAAAAAAGCGATCCAGAATCCTTTAACAAGCTGCTTTGCTTCCTCCATCCTCAAACAAGGACTACGAGTGAGCTGACAAAGTCTTTCATTTGAGCGGGGAGTCAGTCCCAAGTCACTGCCGTTCTTCCTCAAGAACGAGTGAGGTTACCACCGGCCTACAAGTAAGAACACAGATGTTGGGCCATCTGTTGCAAGAAATAGGCGGTGACCAAACACGAGTCTGCAACTCGTTTGTTCTCGATACTCGAGGACTGTTAACAACACTAAAATGTTTGAACTCACTTGTAGTTGGTCTTGTTTGTACCCGAGTCTTACTGAGAAGCCTATGAAGAACAAACAGGCCACAAACGAAGTAATCGCCAGTCTCCTTCTCTCGTAGTTTGAGAGTCCTTACCAAGATGAATTCGTATCAACAAAACGTTCCTCTAGAAATCTTTCTCACGTAATAACTCTTCTTTACGGGATCATGGCGCGTACCTTTGAATAAGTTTCCAGCCTTATTGTATAAGTGATCTCGTGTTGAGCATCGTATGCAGAAACAAACTCAGTGCATTTTGATTTGTCAACATGATTGGGAAACAGATTGACCAGGATTCTGTTGCAATGGAGTGTGACATCGGAATCTCCTTGTGAATATCTTCTCGTCACGATGATCTCTCGCTCACACAGGTTCCAGTGACCTGCTGATCCTCGTCAAGCCCTCCGTCGTTGTTGTTGTGACATTGATTGCTATGGCTTTGATCCGGGGCGTTCAATTCCTCATCGTGCCATTCTTCTTCCTTGCTTCTCACATCCTCAACATCCTCAGCAGCATCAGGGCGAAGAGTGTCGTTCGAACGCCCCCATCTCCTGCTCTGTTTCCTCTACTGCTTCTTCACTGCTAGAACTCCGTCTTTCTTGAACCTCCTCGCCTTCATGTCCCAACTGTTCTCCCCCTGACTGTCTCGCTAACGGAAGGTTTCTCAGTTTCTCTTCTTGTTGCGTCCGCTCGTCTTTCGCATGTGCTCTTGTCAGAGCCCTCGTCGAGCGATCATGCGGAACGATCTCTTTCAATTGGACGTCGCGCGACTGTCTGTTCTGTCGTCTTGTGCGAAAAGCAACTGCAGTGCTGAGATGTCACACGCGCAAAAACCCAAGAAGACTTACGCTCTCCAGTAAAGGCCTGCGCGGCTTGTTGTAAGGCGAACACAGCCTTCATTTGTCTCTCCCGTCGCACCAATTCCTTCTCACTCTGGATAATCGCAGAGACGCGTTCCCTCAGAGCCTTCGTCATTTCATTGTCTGGGAATGTCTATAGAAGACAGGCAACAATTGCTACTGCAATCTGTGTACTCAGAATCTTATTTGGGTTGCTAATCAATCAATGATCAAATTCATTAATGAGAGCTTTAAGAGATCTCCTACCTCTTCAAGCTCTTCCGTGATTTGAACAAGAGCCGGAAATGTGGAAGCAAGCAGTTCGAATTGATTTTTGTCGTTTTCCTGGAAAGCCGACTACAATATAGAAATTGCGCATTCTCACTGACCGCATAAAGACGAATGTCTTTCGGGCTGTGCTTATTGGGAAAATACCTGAAAACACATAAGAAGTTCAACCATCGAGATCATAGATCTCAGATGGAAATATCTTCAAGATCAACATGATCTTCTTAAGGAAGTGCACATCACACCTAGTGCTATAACAAAATATTTAAGCACAGGGCCTACCAGTACGATTCATTCTTTAATCTTCCAATCAATGTTTCAGAATCGTGTTCATCAATAGCCTGAAGAACCCGAATAGTTCATTCAATCACTGATCTGATATTTGCCTACATTCATAACACTCTTTGATGTTTCAATTGCCTTGCCGATCAAGAATTTAATCACGCGACTTCGCTAGAAAAATAAAGAAAACATTGTAGCATGAAGACCGCTTTCTATTTTCACCTGCGATGCTGATAACTGATTCCAATGCTGTATTTGATCCTCGTTATCTGAGAGCAACGGGTTCCTCCCATTTGTCTCCCAGAACAAGCACATTCGTTCAGTAGAACATCCTTTCAACATTCGTCCAATTGCACGTTCCAAGGCATGATGTGCCGAAGCGACTCCCTCTTGGTCTTGAATTGGTAGCCGTCTATTGCACAATTGAAGCAACCGTTGTAGAAAGGAAAAACAGAAGGCTGTCATCGTTGACTCCAAGGGGCAATCGACGGCTGAGTTGTGACGTGTGGTAGTCACATCGCACTCTGATTTGTTGGGGCACACTTGGCGGAGATCTTCTTCTATTGTGGTAACAGATGAGGGCGGCGCAGTTTCAACTCGTGAGCCTGTCAAGTTGATACATTGGGTGAAATCGTTCCAACACCAATTGCTCATCTGAAGAATGTCATCATTGAAGGAAATTGCTGAAATAAATCGAGCGATAAGAACAAACTCTTGCGTTTCATCCACTCTCTCTTTCGACTCATGAAAAATATCCGGACGGGGGTGGAGGAGAACTTTTGTCCCAGCTTGAATAGAATCTTGTAATGAAACAGAAAGTGCGGCTTCATATTGTAGATTTTCGGTCTTTCGCTTCTTAACGGGTTGTCTAATATGTTTTGTTTGTTCCTCGTCTGTGTGTTCCAATTCTTTCAAATCTTTGCTCGGCTTTCGTCGTTTCATCTTCCACGCTTGCTTTCTATTATTCTTCAAAGCTGACCTATCTGTCCCAGGATAGGATATCATTTGCATCTATAGAGTGTAACAATTCTGCAACGCTTTGATGCACCAACTATTGAGGATTCTGCAACATCCAGCAGAAACAAGTTTGATAAGTGATGCTATCGGGTGGTGGGCGAATAGTTGGATAGAAGGCTTGGCTACAAATTGGTGTGGGTTTGAATCCGTGCAATGGTTCATGAAATGGTGAGAATTATCGGAGCGAAAACATTCGGGACGAAAAAACTGGAAGAGATGACTAAACAAACATTTTCTTTCTATCAACCTGCATATCAGGCTTCCATTCAAATTCAAACAAGCCGCCAGATGGATCAAACGTTCCATGCTGCATTGATCTCAACTTTAACGTCATTCGTGGCCCGATTTCCTGCAATCTACACTTGCGTCCACCTTCGCTAAAAATGTAACGATGATGTCGGAAGAAAATGAAATCACGTTGGTTATGGAAGCAGATGGCACGGCGACCGTGAAACTCAGGGCGCTGAAGAAGAAACCAGATGAAGGCAGCGTCGAGTCTGTTCACCTACCTGCGGGAATAACACAGCCAACTGTCTTGCAGCTCTTCTTCCCAATCTTGTTGTGAATCCATTTAGAATCACTTCTGGCTGATGCGTTGTCACTGCAGCAGATCCCTTCATCTCTTGAGCCAACTTGACATTCGTCAGTTTGAAAAATGAGGTTGGACCCTCAGGGAGATGCGAGATGTACATCCCAGAGGGTCTCTTTAGATGTTCTGCTAAAACGATTATATCAGTGAATTCCTTGTTAATTCCATATTTGACAATCGATTTGATACGATAGTCTCCTCGCTGAAACATCAAGAAAGTGACAGCAGCAAATGATCGCATCAGCCCACCTTATAGTAGAAGACATTAGGAATGATTATTTGCAATTCCTTTACAAACTCTAATAAACATCTTGATGGCTTCTTACACGTCGTCAGCAAAATCTTGGGGGTAGATTTTCCCTGAAAGTACTTGCTAAATTCATCAGTTTCATCTGCTTCTAGAATTTCTTGGTCTTCCGCTTCAACTGATGAAAACAGAACCAACCATTCGTTGAGTAATAATAAGTAAAAAATTCGCTGCTTACCTATTGTTTCATCCGCCCTTCTTAACGTTTCGATTGTGTGGGGTGTTTGTTTTTCAACTACCTCTCCTCTACTTTCAGCAGCTTGACGGGAACGACGACGTTTTGTTCTTTCTTGTTTCACGAGAGTTCGAAGACGACTTGCAAAATCCCTTCTCCGATTTTTGTTTGTAACTTGAGGAATTAGCTGACGTAATCGTTCTGCGCTGAGTGTTTTAATTCCCTTGACGTTCTTCTTTCCTTCATTTTTTGACAAATTCTTCTTCCCTGCTGAGTTCCTTTCTTGGGAGGAAGAATCGGCCTGTTTCACCATTTCTGCTGCCCACCAGGACCAGGTAAAAACGAGTGCGAGATTTTAAGTGCGAAAAATTGGATCTATTGCGTCTAGCAAACAACCACTACACTGTTAGCAGACCAATAGCATCACAGGGGTTGATACTCAACATCCCTTGTTTTGCCTAGAACGGTCGGGAGAACGATACCGCTTTGGTTGTTAGCGTATGCCTTCCTCCACTCAGTTCTGTAATCACTGGGCTCGTACATCGTCACTAAAACCCGACGAGCGCCATACACTAAAATCCCAGCCAGCAAACATCCAATGCTCGCATTCAGCAACTTTACTCCGACGCTACTTTCCTTGTTGTCTTCTTCTTTTTTCGAGCTTTCCGCCAGCAACGTCGAGAATTCTGTAACTTGAGACTCATGTTGGTGCTCTAATGGATTGGGAGATTTTAAAACAATATTTTCACTATCCGAGGGAACGGCAGCTACTGGAGCGTTATCATCTGATGGAATGCGACGCGCTGGGTTATTTCCGCCCGGCTGAACAGCCAAAAAACCATCGGACTGAGTTGGATTTTGAAATTTGGAGTTGACAAGACCATTTTGCTGCAGAGCTACTTGGGGAGAATTCAAATCGATTGGTGCGTCGGGGGAGAGAGTGGGAGATTGTGGAAACACGACGCCTCCATTGAGGGATACGTGGCCAACATTAGAAGAGAGAGTGACGTTGGATGATGGGATAGTCTGATTCGCGGCTACGATTTGAGATGGAGGAATTGGCTCCACCTGAGATGGAATAATTGAATCAATCTGAGATGCAGGGTTGATCTGAGATGGAGTGATTGAATCAATCTGAGATGATGCACTTGGGTTGATCTGAGATGGAGTGATTGAATCAATTTGAGATGATGCACTTGGGTTGCTCGGAGTGATCGAATCAATCTGAGATGATGCACTTGGGTTGATCTGAGATGGAGCAATTGCGTCGATCTCTGCTGAAGCGTAAGGGATACCCAACGGATTAAAACAGAGAAAAAATAAACCCGCAGCCAAACTAACGCGCATCTGCAACTTCTTCATTCTTGATTCTTCACAAGATAGTACAGTTGGCACTCAACGGATCATCCGCCGCTTGAATCTCCCCACAGACAATAAATTACGGGGAACGCCACCAGGATGTGACTGCTGGAAAAACAGAGGTGGACCCGATGAACGACCCTTTCGCCAAGAACGTCGAAGCATCGGAGTACGTGGATCTTTATCATCCCTGGATGTCCCTGCTGTCGCCTCTCGTTATTCTATCCATCTCCTTTCAGTGTCATTCGCGTCATCCTTCAATACCTCAAAGAGGCAAATCTTCGACGGTCTTTCCAATGTCTTCAGGAAGAATCTTCTGTAGCACTCAACTCTGTGGACAACCTCGACGCATTCGAATCAGATGTCATGGTAAGTTGCAAGTGAGACGCGACGAGTTGTGAGCCCGCGTTACTTTCTGATTGTTCAGAGGGGCCGTTGGGACGTTGTTTTGCAAACAATCGGGGACGATTCGAGTTCCTGAGGAAACTTTGTATCAGCTTTACGAACAGGTAAATGGGTTGTGTCCCAAACTCATGAACGTCATGAGAAAATTGGGGGTATCAGTTCTATTAAAGGAGACCACGTT
>NW_026578501.1:0-23978 GCF_029603195.1 Condylostylus longicornis
TTCATTTGGAAAAGCAACACCATTCATTTTATTTGCAACACCATTCATTTACTTGCAACAACTTACTTCAGCAAACCTATCAATGCGCTCATTCGCATCCAATAATGTTGTATGTGGAATTTGTCGCCTTCTATTCCGTCCCCCATCTTCATCCTCTAGGAAGGCTTCAGTGCGTAAACTGTCTGTATTAAAAGTTTCATTATTAGCGTCAACAACTGAGGGAGTCTCAGGATCAGGTTGGGTGCTCATACTAATTGTTTTGTGCCGGATATCAAATAGCTATATGCAGTTCAATTAGAAAAAATGTCGCTAGCAATTCTCAAGATTCCCCCGCGTGAAAGACAATCGAATTATAATGAGGTCCTACCAAACATAAATCATAATAAATTTAAATGGAAATCCTACCCGAGCTATATTGGTATTTGTGGAAGGAGACACGAATTGGGGGAGAAGGGCTTGAAGTCGTCCCGCATGAATACGTTATCTTGGGGTTAGAAGCGCTATAGACCTCGATATCGCATCCGAGGGCTTTACTCAATGCATTCAGTTCAAGTTCACCACTATTAGGACAAGAAGATCAGAAAAAAGGGGATCAACAATGAAGTCCTACCCCCACGCTGCTGTATCCCTAATTTCTCTGCAATGCTCCTCAAATGAAACTATTTAGAAGAAAGATGACAATCGTCAGGAAAGATAAAAAAACTTACTCGATGAATTTATAAGATGGACATACTTGACTCATTCGAATTCCCGTCATCTAATTGATAGCCGTAGAAGAATCCCTCAAATGATTCCTTGTTTTGGAGCATGTAGCTTGCTGCTAAATCTCTCAAGGCTTCACAAGTCAAGAGTTGCGCATTTAACGTTTTGAGTTGATGCTCAATCGCCCTAAATTAGCCTTATCATCAATATCGACGTTCTGGTTCTCACCTGAACATACAATGCCCGTCTGATTTGATTTGCTGAATTTCCAGATTTTCTGACTTCAATGCGAATTCTATTTGTTCGGTTTCTCTCTTTCCTGTAAATGACACTTGAAAGAGAATCAAGCTCCCAAATGAATCAAGCTCCCAAATCAATCAAGCTCCCAAATCAATCAAGCTCCCAAATGAATCAAGCTCCCAAATGAATCAAGCTCCAAAAAGAATCAAGCTGATGCATCTGGATTGCTTACACTCCGATCTCTCTGCTTCCATCTGCCTCATCTCCTCCTCAGATTGCTTTTGCTTCTTGTTCTTTTTCTTTTGGCTCCTTGAAATCTCTTTCGGCTCAGAAGAATAAAATGCAACATCTGGTGAGGCTAAACCGAGAAACGCGTAATAAAATTAGTAAAGTTCCGTTGTACCTGAATTCTCGTTGTCATCCTTTTCTTCTGTGGCTGTTTTGGTTCCCCCAAGTTCCGCTGCGTGTTGGGCGGCAAGGGCGTCCGATTGTTCTTTCTGCTTCAACTGAAGATCCCTTTTTTCTGCTTTTCCCTTACATTTTTGGACTTCCTTTTTGTGCAGTTGCTCCAGAGCCTGAATCGAGCGACAATACAATGGAAAAACCGTTCCAGAACCCCAACAGCATCTGCATAAGAATACCTTGGCCTCCTTCAGATGTCGCGATAGAATTTTTCGGCGACTTTCGTGATCTTCATCCTCCATCTGTGGGGGCGGGAACGAGGGGATACTGAGACAGCAGCACCGACATATGGCGCACTATGCCCCTCCCACTCTTTAAGCTACTTGCGGTAAGGGAAGAGAAATTCCTGAATGAATAGGAGATAAATTGATCAATCCTTTTTTTTGAAGGTCGCAGTGAGGCAAGCGGCGAAACCTGCGGCGTCCTATATGCAAAAAAGGGCCGAAACGAATCAGACATTCAGACGGCTTTGTATTAAAGTTGCCACAACGTAAAGCAGTTTGAGTTCAGCAGATCAAGATTCTTCGTGTGCTTTCAGTTATCATGGCCTGGACTATAGAATAGTTCAGAGCTTCTATGAGAGAAAAATAACAAAATTTGAGCACATTCCGCCATTAAATGAGGCACGGGCAGTTGAACTAGTAAGGGGAGAAAATTGATTTTCCGCTCTTATATGATTGATCTTCAGGGAACTACACTTCTGGGCGAAATGTTTCTCTTTTCTGTAGCAGCAACTGCTCTTATCGCGGAGTACTCAAGGAGCGCGCTGAAAGAGGCTGCAAAAGAAAGGCGTTTACAAGAAAAATTGGATAGCTTGGAGGTGAGTAGATGAATGCGCAGTAGCACTCAGTTCTCGTTTTCAGATGCGCGTGTCTTATCTTGTATCGAAAGTCGATGCAGGGTCTCCTTCCTGACCTTTCTGCTATTATTCTTTTGTGTGTGGTTTTCTAAAGTCCTTTTTGACAGTCGCTTTATTGTGTTACTGTTTCCAAAAAGGACAAGATTTCAGCTTCCCATTTCTTCTGTTCTTCTTCGGTTGACTCCATCTGATGCCCACCAAACTCTTCAATTCTCAATAAAATCTTTTCAGCACCAGAACATCGAATACTTCTCCTTAAAATCCATTTAAATATCTCTGTGCATGAAACTCTGAAAATAGGAAATCATCGTCATTATGATCTGATCCACAACTAACTGACTTTGTGTCATTCATTGCTGTTGAAATTAGAAACCATGGCGTCGACGAAGGTTCAACTGGAATATTAAAGTATGGACTGAAAGCGACACCGAATACAACAAACAATATTTCATTGTCATACCAACAACTGAGAATTCCAAGATCATCAGAAATACTAAAATCTTCTGAAATTCATGAAACACAAACAATTGATGAGTCAAGATCATCACCACAAATTCTTCATCTAATTCTTCATGTAGTTCTTCATTTAGTTATTCATTTTGGGACTAGCAATGATGTTATTGTCTCACCATTCTGGTTTCCAATATTTTTTTCAGATTGAAAATTCCTCATTGAATTCAGATGAGACGCGATTCCCCATTCATCAGCATCAAGGGGGGAGAGAAGATTGTCTCTTTTTGTCATTGTATGTCCCAAATTCAGGAAAGGTGATTCAAGAATAGCAGAGCTGCAAGAGAACAAATGATGATTTATTTCGGATAGAAGACAGTTTTTTCCCAAAAGCAACCATGATTCGTATTTCCCATACTTAACGACTTCCGGATGAATATTTACTAATTGACTGATAATCAATCCTCCCGATGAATTTCCACAAAGATTCAATCTAAAATTGATTGTTATTCCTTCAGCAATTAGAAATTGACAAACATCCCGAAGATCTGAAACTGATTTTCCCTTCATTGACTTGTAAGTGGAAGTCGACCAATCTGGATACGAATGACTATCGAGTGAGTGAGGTGGTCCCCCTCGTATGTGGGCGACGCAGACAGTCTGAAGAATAACAACTCGTCTAAGTCAAAGCGAATGTCTTCCTATTATTTCGTTATTATTTTGTTCGATTGCTCACCCAATTCCGTGCAAGTAATGGCAAAAGATGACGCTGAAATCCCATATAAGGATCGACGCTTGAAGCCCCATAGACGAGTAGAAGGCATGGAGCTGGTGGATCTTCATCATCCTCATTGTCTTCCCAACGATCGGAAGAAAACGGAGAAACAGCAGGCGACTGTCCCAAAACATCTTGAACAGGCGTGCTGGAGACGGACGAAGCGACAATTTCGCTGAAATTCGGGGAATCGCTTTGAGCTGAAGAAGTTGTGGTGCGAGAGATTGAAAGTGCGTCCGATTTTGGGGATTGAAGTATTTCTAAAGATTTTGGAAGACGCGATTTGTACAACGGCCTGAAATAGAGAAGCAATTGAAGCAAATAGGAGATTGATCACGTTCCCTATTAGCGGGTAAACAATCCGACACCTTGGGATTACCTAACAACTGTGATTGGTATCTGCGCATTGCAATCTTGGGAGGGACATGAAACTCTAAGGATTGAAAATGTGTGTTGGGAATCCGAAGGGTTAATAGGGAGGGATCCTTGATCAACACGCTTATCGATTGAAATTGTTGGGGGATCATTGGAGAAAGGAATTGGGAGCAGGATGCTGTAGGAAATTTCTGGAACTGAGGGAACCAACAGTTTAGCGAATCAATATCAAACAAAACTTACTTAAAAAAGAAGATAATATGAATTGAACGTCACTTGCGTTATAACGATTATTAGGAAAAGGAGTTAAATGTCCATAAAAAGGTAACTTTGATGTGAAGGGGTTTGGAGATTGGGAGGTTTTGAATAAACAGGGAAATTGATCAGGAGAACGATTGAGGGTTGAAAGAGAATCATTGACGATTTCGATCCTTTTCTCCTCCGAATGAGAAAATTCTTTTACTTGTGTGACGGAAGGAGAACCATTCGAATCGAAACCAATTGCAAAACAGGACATGGACAATTCATCTGGTTGCTCTAATTCCTGTGAAGACGGATCTCTTGGGACAAGGACCCTGATTTCAGGACGTGATGTTTCAGTATTTCCGTATAGAACAATTCCTCTAAAGATAAATAAAAGATAAGTGGAAGATACAAGAAAGATAAATGGAAGATAAATGAATTAGGGTCATCGTCCAGTCGTCACAGCCTACCGATTCAATAAATCAATGTGTGAGATATGGAAATACTTGAACGACCAAAGCAGATGAAAACGTTTTGTATCGCATAACGACATTAAAGATAAATCAAGTTTTGTCGCATGAATCTGCTGAATTGAACCATTTGTCCTCTCGAGCAAGAGAAGATGGGAATCCCTTGAAAGAAGATGGATTGTGAAACGAGAATCATCAGAAAATGGAGCTTACCAAATGTCGCAGATGATCTGATTAGGGGATTCGTATTCATGCAGCAACTCGAATGACTTCTCTGTCCCATTGATTCTATTATCGATACAAGTGAGATAAAAAGAGTAGTTGATAAAGAGTGGATAAAAATACTGTCCGACTTACGCGAAAGTAGACACTCGGTGGATTGTGGTGTTGCGAATTGTTGCGATTTCCGACACAAACAAAACGCGTTGACATTTTGATCGCGCTAATGAAAGACTTGCATTCTTTCGATGATCAATCTTAGAAACATCATCATCTGTCATCGTCTTGGGATTCACTCACCTTCCGCTTGCTGATAATTCCGCTCGGTGTCACACACAAACCGTACAACTGGTGAAATCCTTCTTCTTTGCAAATAACAGCCAACTGGATTTTCTTCTCTTCATCAGCCTCTTGAGAGAATAAATGTGTCTTGAAGACAGTCTCTGTTTTACGTGTCTTCCTCATGTTGTTGATTCATGCTACTTCTCTATGCAAGACTCACCCACGAACAAGATTTCGGCTTCCGAAACGTTATCAAGACTGACAAGAAAACGTTCAGAAGACACAACATCATAAACACTCAGACGTCCAATATCGCCGTTGCCGACAGTATCAGAGACGCAAATTAGAAATCTCTTGTGGCGAGAATCCAATTTGGCTGCAAGGAGTCGCGGGACTGTCCGTGCGCCATCCTTGAGTTGGCAGTCAGTCAAAGCGTCTCTAATATCCAGAACGACACACCTGCAAGGAGTTAATGTGCCTTGGATTGACAAATAGCTCACCTTTCGCCGTTTTTGTACTGAACGAGTTTGGCCGAGCCATCTGGTCCAGTTTCCAGTGAAATGTCCGCATCCAGCCTCTCATTGTAAATTTCTTGAATGAGAGATGATTCCACTTCTTCTATTTCTTGACAAAATGATTTTCGAACTCGTTCCGTCTTCGTCAAAAACTCCTCTCGTGTTCGACTTGCTGGCTCAACAAATTCCCTTCCATTGATTTTCTGAAGACCTTCCCATTCATCGATATGAACCACGTGGCGTCCCTGGGGAGTCTGAAGAAGAGTAACCGCGTCGGACGGAGATCCCGACAAAAATCTGATGAAAACACTCGAACGCCGTAATCCTTGATGACGAGCGAGTTTTGTTACAAACATTACAACAGTGCGGGTTTCTCAAAAAAGCGTTGAGTCTTCTCGAAAACAGAAAGAAAGCATCATATACTGAAATATTAGATGAAGCACAAAAATAAATGATCATTGAATCAGACGCCCTTTTAAACGACAGGCAGCAAGAAGCTTTCCTCCGTCGATTTTTAATCCATAACGACTGTTGTGCTTGCTCTGGGTCTAGCGCTATCACGGTGGGTATCCGTGTCTGTTGCACTCACACTCTCAGACACTGAAGGAGCCGGACCGATTGTAACTGAACCAGGACGGAAGACTTTTTTCCATTGAATTAGGCTTCCTCGCATGAGAGTGCGACTCGTGCATTGTATAATTTCATATCCATTTTGACGAATAAACTTCATATGGCTTGTATTGAGATTATTTGTATAAAGTCGAACTTCCCTGTATCCATTTTCCATCGCGAAATGTTCGAATTGAGCGAGTAAGCGAGATCCGTTTCGCATTCGTCTGATCAACAATTGATGCACGACCGAACATTTTCATGGAGACTCTTACCTCGCATCCTCAGCGACCACTAATCGAACCAACTGGGCAATTTGAGGGTCATCACGGGCCGGAGAACATCCCACACAACCGACAACTTTGACAGATAGGGTTCCTGTTGCAGTAGCGGCTTGTTTGAGGGAAGCCTCAGCAACCCAGAAATGACTTCTCGAATTGGGATCATTGATGTTATAATAAGTAACGATGTCGTTAATATCAGCGCAATCCCGATTGATATAGAATTCCTAATAGATTAAAATTTGATTGATTGGTCATTCCAAATTCCTACCATTTCAATTCTAGCGCGAACAAAGAGATACACAAGAAAGATCCCAACAGCCAGAAGTAATTCAGTCCACGATTGGAAGATCTTTCCGATCACTAACAAAGCGACAAGATCACGGAAATGCTCCAAAATATAATATTTGACAGCTGGGAGGCAAAGGGACCGAAAGTGCGATCGACATATCGCCCGAACAGTCTCGCCATCCTCCGTGCGGAAGGAGCGAACCTGGAAATTGAACGTTGTGAAGAAGCCAGAGATGAATGAAGCGTACGTTTAGATCGTGCGTTTCTGGCGTTTTGGTTCCCTTCATGCTGCCAACTATATGGCGCGAGCATTTTCTGTGTTCTGTTTTGCATGCACTTAAAAACCGGTGCGACAAAATTCGTTCAACACTTCTTCCTCGAATGGCTTCCTCGCTCGTCTCGTTCTGGAGATCTTCTGGTCCTCCTAAATGGTTCTCAACTGATGCTGCCTTTGATCAAGAACTTCGAGACCGTTTCCAAGATCTTCATTTCGAAGCAGCCCGTCGCAATCTTGACACTTGGATGGAAACTCCAGATGGTGCACTAGCACTCATTTTACTATTAGATCAGATACCGCGTAATATATTCAGAGGAAGTTCCCATATGTTTGCAACGGATTCACTCGCTCGTACTTTTGCCAGCCAAGCCGTCAAAAACAAATTCGATCAGGATCCTGCACTCAAAGATCTTCGATCCTTTTTTTACATGCCGTTCGAGCATTCAGAAGAACTCGAGGATCAGCAGCGAGCAGTAGAACTGATGACGCCGCTCGGCGGTGGGAACGTCACATGGGCCAAAGATCACTTGAACATCATCGAGCGATTTGGTCGCTTCCCACATCGTAATGCAGTTATGGGGCGAATTTCGACTGCAGAAGAAGTTGATTATCTCAGTTCTGGTGGTTTTGGCGGCGGAATGGCTTCGAAATCTGCGCTTCCCAATTAGGAGGCGTTTTTTTAACTGTACTGTAGTGGTTTTTCATTTATTCCGTAATAGCCTGCCTAAATCAAGCAGGCGTGCAACATCACTCATTCCGAGCAGCACGCAGGAATTTCTAAACTATTTCTTTGAGGGGTACATAAGAGACCAACAGGACAATGGTCACTTCCCTACCGACAAGAAACATTTTTCATCATCACATACGATTTCTCCGCCGTACTCTGACATTTTTGAGAATAACAACATCATTGCAGTAAGGCAGGAAGTCTTTCGAGGCAACGAAGTAGTCGAGTCTCCATCCCTTATTGTCTATAAAATTTGATGGAAATCTGTCACAACAGCAGAATGTGCTTCCAAATGAAGATCAATTCTAACCTTCCCGACCAATAAGTATATTGCACTGTGTCTGGGTGATGATGTCGGAAAACATCAATCCAATTTCCAGACTCCAGAAATTCTCCAAAAGATTTTCTGTAATCAAGATTTCACTTCTCGTTCAGTAGTGATTCAATTAATATGTCGTCTAAGATTGATGCTACCAACCTTTCTTCTGGCGTATGGCCTGCACTTTTTTGATTTCCTTTCGAATTCCAAATATCAATTTCCTACAAATAGAACAAACGCGTCAGAGTCAATAACGTCTTTTTTTAATTTCTGTCGAAACCAACAATCTAGTGAATGTCTTCGTCAACTCACTTGATGAGCCACATTGAGATCACCACACCAAACAACTGGATATTTTTCACGTAAAGAATTCAAATATTTGCTGCAACAAATCGTGAAAGATGGACGACCAACATGATCAAGAAATATGAAGTTGAAATCTCACTAGAGAAGCGGATTGAACGTATCGATTTTTTGCTTCAAGCGAACTAATTTTTGGCCAGCGTTCATGACATAAGTGTTGACGAGATAAAATGTTGGGATGTCTGGAACTGAAACTTCTGCAGAATACAGACAGTCTCTCTTTGGTTATCTGGATTCTATTGTGTCACTTATTTAAAGCTTCTTACCAAGTGTTTGGACTCTTCCCTCTTTATCCAATTCTTTATCATCTAATCCAGTCGAAATGACTTTTGCATTGACTGTGAGCGATAGGATGAAGCACTCTGTTTAACGGAGATTGAAGTGTACCTCCATCTTTAACAAAGGCTCCGACGCCAGCATAGCCTGAGAAAGCTGCTACTGAGCAGTAATGGGAAGAGATTCTCACCTTTCTTCTCTGAACAGCAGAAAAATCCGCGGTACCCGGGCAAGATATCTGGATACACGCATTTTCGATTGAGTCAACACAACTATATCGATTACCATTGAAGTCATTGGATTGAGAATCATGAATTCGAGTTTCGTTCAACAAGATAATTTCAGGAGACTGATTTTTAACAAAGTCTACAGGGAATCAGTGAGAGAGAGAATTTTGACTCAAGCAAACCTTTCAGAGAAGAGCCATTTTTAAGAACAGCGCGAATACCTAATCAATAAAAGAGATAAACAAAATGGAAGATCTCTATATTCCGATACCATTTAAATTCCAGAACCAGATCTTAAGTTTCGACCCATCAACAGATTCAGAAGAGTCTTCAATCGACTCTACTGGATGTTGATTCTCTACATCATCAACGACTTTAGAGATTTCTTTCTCAACTTTTCGAAGTCTCTTTCTGGAACTCTTTCCCTCATTCTCATCGCGTTGCCGCTTAGGCGCCATAATCGCAGTTCTGGAACACAATTCGTTAAGAAGGTTCAGTGGGTGCAAAAAATCCGTCTCTGTCAATCATGTGAGACAACATAATGACAATGAAAACGTTCAATTGGTGCAGACACTCTTAATTTTGGGGAAACGGGAAAATCGACGTTCACTGAGTAATTTCTATTTTTCGTGTCAGAGCCACTTGCCGGTGGCCGGATAACAACAGAAACGCAGTCCCAGGACTAATAAATTGCAAAAAAAAGTATTATTTCTTAAGAGAATGGGTCCAATAAATCCAGAAAAACCAGTGAATCAGGAAGCAGATCCCGAGAAGACACACAATGCGGTTCCAATCCGTGATGTGTCTCTCATGACGGCTGCTTCAATTCATGACCTTCGACATCGTAGTTTTGCCATTGATGAGACAAACCAGGAAGAATCCCGGTTGACAGAGGATTTGAGGAAGCTCCGAACATATGGCCTGGCAGGTTGCGTGTTCGTGATCCTTATGTCAATTTCATCGATTGTGCTGGAGCCGTCAATTTCTGCTTTTTTATTGTTATTTCTTGGGATTGGAATGGGTTTCTGCAGCTTTTATGGATGTAAAAAAAGAGACTGGCGCCTTATTACAGCTGTTCTCCTTCTCTGCCTGGTTCTTTTTGCGTTCCTTATTGCACGTGGAATTCTTGCTCTTGTGATTTTGATCACTCGTGCTTCCCTTTCGGATGAAGAGCTTGCGTCATTACGCATCACATCAAGAAGCTTGCTAATACTTTCAGGTGAGTAACTCATTTCAGATTTCTATCCATTTTTTTACCCACCTGTTTGTGTGATTAGGCATTGCCGAGATATTGCTCTGCATTTTTTTCGCAATTTATTGGGCAGTTGTTGCTTATTATTGTGAAAAGGTTGTTCGGGGGCTTCTTGAGAGAACTCAGCGGCCTCAACCTGGGGATGAGGTGCGTGTCGTTGGAAATCCAGTTTACGCGCGATCTGCACCACCAAATCCGGTAAAATCCCCGGAGTTTGACCCCAAAGATCAAACAGCGACAACGTTTGATCACCGTATGCCTTAATAGCCAGCCGTCTTTTCATTTTTTCAATCTTAGCCGTTCTTGTTTGGTGCTTCGTGTCTTCTTATTCTACTTGTTTTGCGTGCTTTTCTGCAAAGCACAGAAATGTTGCCTAGTTTGGGATTCTTAGGATGAAAAAATAGCTTAAGACAAAAAAGCTTCACAACAAAATAGCTTCACAATAAAAAAAGCTGAGGCATCAGAAGTTCTCCTTGACGACTTCAATGAACTCGCCCACTGAATCTTGGATCATGACTGTCTTCTTGTTATTGCCAGCCATTCAAACACACTTGATTTATCACTGAAGAAGATGTCTCAGGATACCCGCTGGCGTCGGGGAGCCTTGAAGTCGTTGCGGTTCAGAAATTTCATGGCGTTTGAAAATGAACAGGAATTTGAATTTGGAAGTGGAGTGAATCTCGTTTGTGCAGCGAACGGATCAGGTTTGTCATTTCAAACTCGATTTTATGAATAAGAGTGTGATTTGCAGGGAAGAGCGCCGTTGTGTGCGCGATAGGTATGAATGGATACCATGAATGAAGAGCGTTGATGAATATTATGGAGTTGATGAATATTATGGAGTTGATGAATATTATGGAGTTGATGAATATTATGGATGGAGCGTTATCCTATTGAAATCTGTTTGATTTGCAGCTCTTGGATTAGGATTTCGAGTGAATGTTCTTGGAAGAGCCAAAACGGCGGATGCATTCATTTGTAACAATCAATCTTCATCGTGTATTGAAGTCACAGTAAGTGCAGAACGCACTTTACAACAATCAGGGTCTTCATGGTTGTATCAGATGGCATCGGAAGACCATTCAGAAGATGAAATAACAATCAGGCGTGAGATGCTGCGGGTGAGTTGACAATTTCAAAATACTAAATAATCGAGTTCTGCGATGTTCAGTCTGACACGGGAGTCCATACCCTCTGGAAAATAGACGGTGAGAAATAGAAGGCTTTTCCAACTTTGATCAGTCGCGGTTTAACGTCTACGAACTGCTTATTGTAGAATTTCTACTTTTTAGTCTTTTCTTCTGCTTTTCAGGGCATAAATCAACAACAGAAGACGTCATTCGTCTTCAGCAAGAACTCAATCTACAGGGTGAGAGTTTCATCTTCTGATGATTCTTTATACTTTCTGATTTCTTCTTTTTTGATTTTCTTCTGTTTCAGTTGACTCACTCGTTAGCTTTCTTCCACAAGATCGTGTTAACGAATTCTCCTCATTGAATGGCCGTCCATTATTGGAGTGTGTATTACAAGCTGTTAATAGGGACGAAGCGACGCTATTGAAGTAAGTGAAGATATCCGCAAGAATATATCCATCGAGTGGATCATCTGTATTTCTCAGAGTTTTGACGAACTCCGAAAAAGAAATCATTTCACTTGAAAAAGTCCGAAAATACTTTCAATTTGTCGCAATTGAATAGTTGTGCCTCAGGCAGTCGAAATTCTTCGGAAAAAGGAAACTGATCTCAAAATTCAGGAGGGAAGATGCACAGTGAGTAGTTCAGATAAGTAGGAAGCAGGGTTTGAGAGACGATGAACTCCAGACGCGTTACTTGCATAGAATTGAACATATAGAAACATGAGGTCAATAGAAACAGTCTTCCAATCCAACTCTGCTGTGTTCTGGACCATTGATGTTCTTTTGTCAGGAAGCAATGCAAACATTCTCGCAAGCACAAAGATGGACGAAGGAGATTGAGATTATTGGCAAAAAAGTAGCAGCTTTGGAAGTGAAGGAATCTGGGAGGGTGTTGAAAGAGTGCGAGCAGAGTATCACACATGTACGTTGAATAAGGAATGAGCGAAAATAGACATCTGAATTCTGCAGCTACAAAAGGAATTGAAACGAAGTGAACATGAGAAATCTCGAGTTGAGGAAGATTTAAACGAGAAACAGTCGAAGCAGCAAGTAGGATGCCAAATGAGTGATGGTTGCAAATGGTGTTGTGTTGTATGAAGGCAGTGCAGCTGAAACTTGACGAGTTGAAGGAGAGCGGAAGGTTGATTTTAGAGAAAATTGAAGAATTGGGAGAAATGAATGAGACGAAAGACAAAGAAAATGAGTGAGACGCTTGTTACGAATTCAATTTGGTGTTTGGGTTTTCAGACAACTTGAAAAAAACCGGCATCATTTTGAAAGAATCCTTACAGAGTGGAAGGACAGTGTCATGGAATTAAAATCTCAACTTGCAGATGAGGAAACAAGACTGGAAAGTCGCAAGGTCTGAGAGTGTGGAGCTGATGGTCATTCTCTAAATCTGTTGTTCTGCATTTTTCGTTGCAGCCTTCCCGCGATCAAGTGAAAAATGAAAGAGATTTGGAGTGTTTTTTAAAAGAGCAGGACAAACAGAGACAAGAGTGAGTTTCAATTTCTGCTGAAGTTTAATACTTGTTTCATTTTTAGCGCTCATAAGATTGAAGAAAAACTTCTTGATAGAAAAAGAAGTCTCACAACAATGCGTCAAAGAGCATTAAGGGAGCGAGAGCAGTTGACAAAATCAAAGTCCCAATCTGTGTGGTAAGCTAGAAGCCTGAGAGTATTTACACGGGTTGCGGAAAACTCGAATTGGGATCTGATGACAGAGTCATTCATTGCTTCCAAGTTATCTGTCAAAAGATAACAATTCGTCGATCGTTCAGGCATGTAGTGCGACGATGTCCCAATCAGAAATTACAAATGGGTATGACATCGTTGCTGAAGGAGAAGGGAGTCCAAGAGACTCTTCCATCAAATGGAAAGCTTCCTGAAATGTTCGGCCCACTTGGTAAATTCCCTTAAAGCATCGAATATGGGAAAACATCTGTCGTTACATGACGCACTTGCCCAAGACGAACCTTTTGCTTCAGCGGCGTATATTCACGTTGCGGAACATCTCACGGGGCTTGTCCAGAAATTTCTTGGAGCCCGCGCGTTTTACTTTGTCTGCGGTCGAGAGCTCTCCCATGAACTTTTTCGTAAATGGGGTGTGAGTTTGTCCCTCTCTTGTTTGACTTGGACTCCTCATATGTTTGACAGCTTGGAACCCTTTCGCTCCCTAGCGGCGCTCTTTTCTATCCTCGTGTCAGTGAAAGCCTTCGAAGTATCGGCGTGTCTTCGTTTCTCCATGAGGAGATTTCTCACCCCATTGTTCGTTCTGTAAGTCCGTTCAGCATCCGGCATTGACTGTCATGATCGCGCAAGATTCTTGTTCAATACTGCGGAATCGGAGGAGTTGCAATTATCGACTCAGAGCGGTATGGAGCGGAACTGCATGACGACGAGCACGAACGATTACAACGCACTTTGACCGACGAATTGACGAAGCAATCCGCAAAGTTTGGCAAGACATCAAAAAAAGTTTCTATCAGGTTGGTTCTCATTCGTCAACACGTTCTTACTGGTTGATGGATTTCAAGGTACTTCTATCGCAATAAATTGTATCTCAAAGAATTCTCGCGTTATGGGTCGAATACGTACGCAACTGTCGAGCCCATTGCGACGTCGGATCTGATTGCCGGAACAGGTAGGCGCGCTACGGGACATCACAGCGTCTTATTCGTTGCGCCAGATTCGGATCTCCCGAATCAGTTGGAACGATTCACGGCGGAGATCGACAAGCACGACAAGGAACTCAGAGAAGTTTCTGAAGAAATAGAGAGGACGCGTCAGAATCTCGTACGGTCTTCCACATAAATGTATTCCGGATGCACAATGCTCTCTATTTGTGCGTTTTAGAATGCGATCAACTTAGAGCACAATGAGATTTACAAGAAATTGATGGAATGTCGATATGAAACAATTCAGCTTGATAAAATAAAAAAGGGGATTCAAGAGTTGTAAGTTTTAATTCAAAGAAATTGTTGAGGAGAATTCTGTGTTTCAAGAAAACGACAACTTCTAGTAAAAGAAAAGCAAAAGCCTGATCTTGCCAGTGAGAAGACAGTTGAAGAGAAAATTGCTCAAAATTTGAAAGTGGTGAGATTGGAGTTGTTGATTCTGTTATTATTATGTTGTCGTTGTTGCTTTGCGGAAACATCGCAACAATGATTCTGAGAGGTCTGTTTGGTTTGGAATATGAAAATGAATTTCAGATTGCAAAAAACGACAAGTTGAGGGAACAACTGAAAGCACGCATTTCTTCAGATCAAGAAAAATACGAGGCGTTTGCGTTGGAGAGGTGAGAGCGTTGATGTGTTTCTGCTCTGATGTTTTGTACTCTCATATACACTATCATTACAGTCATGTTTTGTTTGAACAGAAATGGTTTAGTTGATGAAGTCTTCAAATGCAGAGAAGAACTATCACCGCTGATTCATGAAGTAATCATTTTTATGTCAAATGGTCTTGTTTTGAGTTTGTCTTCATAGAATTCTCAATTGTTGAGTCGAATGTCGCAGCTGCAGAAGACGAAACAGAATTTGCAAGAAGCAAAACAGACTGCGGAAAGGGATTTGAGGCAGCTGGGCATCACAGCGGTGAGATGAAGAAGCTTCGAGCCTTCCTGTGATTCATAACTTTGTGATGCGTCAATCTCATTTAGGAGGATCGTAAAGAATTCGAACGCCTCGCCAATTCAGTGCCCGAATTACGGAGCGAGAGCCGGAACATAAAAGTGAAGCGAGACGCGCTCACTCGAAATCTCGCGTAGGTTCATTAAATATCCCAGAGAGATGTCACTCAAAAAATAATGAAATCAAAATAATAATGTTTGAACACTTCAGTGCTGAGGGAGAATTTGAGCGAATTAAAGAAAGTTTGCAGAAGTGCCGAGAGCAACTTGCTGATGCAGAAAAAGGGCTGTCTGAGAATAAGCAGCGAATTCAAACCAATGGAGAACGCTTTAAAGATAATTTGCAGAAAACGTCGAATGCAATTAACGTCCGGTTTCAAGCGTTCATGTCGGAGATTAATCGGACGTATAAAGGGCGAGTGATTCCGACAAACATGGAAACATTCTCGTCTTGTGGATTGACTCTTGAAGTTCGTTTTCGTGAAGGGGAACCGTTCAGATCTTTATCCTCTGGCTACCAATCAGGTAGAGATTGAGATGGTAGAGATTTAGATGGTAGAGATTTAGATGGTAGTCATTGAAATGGTCTTCAAGTGTTTACTTAAAACGTCTTTAGGGGGAGAGAAAAGTTGTGCTGCAATGGTGTTCATTCTGGCGTTGCAAGGAATTAGCACTGCGCCATTTCGAGTGGTCGATGAAATTAATCAAGGATTAGACAGAACAAACGAGACGAAAGTATGTGAAGAAACTGAGAGAAGTGATGTCTTCCTTCATTTGGACATCGTGGTGCGTTTTCTGTTGCTAGATGATGACCCTTGTACGAGAAATTGCTCATGGAAGTCGACCAGATGAACCAAACTCTCAATATGTAATTCTGACGCCTCATCTGGTAGGTCTTCGTTCTTAATCATCATTTTTAGTGTCGACTTCTTATCATTCTTTGTTAGCTTGATGGAGTTGCCAACGAAGGGATTCATGTTATGTGGGTTGCAAACAGACCACACATTGAGGAGGAAGAAGCAGGGAGTGCAATGCGAGGAGGTAAGCGGCTCAGAAGTGGTTCGCTTATTGAAGAAGAATTTAAAAGTTCGAAACGTCGATCAAATCGAGAAGATTGATAATTCTGTTTTTTTGATGATCCTCTCGTAATTATGTTTTTGGATGATCCTCTCGTAGCTCGTAGTTAAGGTTTTTTGATGTTTGAACATTCGAGTTATCTAAAAAATGCAACGTTGCACTCACTCCGTTGGGTCTAAAATATATAACAATGTATTTTACAAATATTTAGCACGATCGTCAATTTCTCTGAATTTCGTGAAGAATGAAGTAATCAGATTCTTGAGGTGAAATAATCATCAACAGAGCAGGTTTCTCTGATTGAGTGCATGGCCCATTGAGAAATACCAAGATCAACAGCTCTTATTCCAGTTCTAGCCTGAGTAACAGAAAAAAACGACGATCAATTGAGGCACCAAACAGTCTCAACAAAGATCATTTCATTGGACTTGAATAGCATAACATTCAATCCTTACCGAGCACATCGGACCAATTGTACTTCCACAGGGCGAATCATTTCGAACAACGAAATTTTGAACAGGGCAAGGAGGATCCGCCATATCAGCAACTGCTCTGGTCAGGGCCAGTGTTGTGGCTGCTGAGGTGTAGTGCATGTTGGAATTCTCTTTTAGAACGATCCCCTTGTGGAGCAACGGCTTATGAAGAGGTTGGTGTTTGTCCGCGTAGTTCGGATGAACCGCGTGAGCCCCTAAAAGATTGAATCAAAATGTTGCTGATGGATCATTCTAACCATCAGCCGAAACGAGGAAACTTCTGGCAGCGATCTTCGGAAATAATGCCTCTGACTCTGCTGCGAAGAGTCCGCGCATAATTTGCTGCATCCATCGAGTCAATGTGATGCTAGCTGCCCCAGATTGGGACTCGCTTCCCCACTTCCTCGTGATCCCATGCAATAGCGACCATGACGTCTGAACTAGCAGCGATTTGATTCGGAGTAATTTCAGAAATGGAAGTCATTGCGGCCCATGTGCTTGCAAGGTTGTCAATACGAGCTGAGAAACATGATTTTTAAACGTGCTATCGCGCTAAGCTTACGCGATTCAACGAATTCCTCATAAATTCCTGCAAGTCGGCTGTCAGTGGCATCCATCAGACACACATCTAAATCAATGATTTGATCGGGAGTGCATCCAACTTCTGTTGCAAGAAGTTTCTGAATTGGGGGCACTTTGTTCTCATCTGTATCCGCAAGAAGACGTTTGATTTCTGAGCAAAGTACTGGACGCAAGTGACTCTCTTTGTTAATCTTGAACGCCGTTCTTTCATCAGCTGATTGAAGATGAATTGCCAAATTAGGAATAATCAGAAGCGGACGCTGAATTCTGACAAGCTTCTCTTCGACGACACCATCTTTCTTAATGACAACTTTCCCTGCCAAGGCCAGACCGCGGTCGAACCAGGTGTGCCACAATCCTGTAGTCACAGTGATGATCCTACTTAAGAGATCTCTTAATGCTTAGAACTCTATCTCTCGCACTTACCTCCACCGTACGTCTCAACGCTCAGCATTCGATACCCTTCGCTTGCGACGTCATTATTTGGTCGGATTCTGACGCAAGGGCTGTCGGTGTGCGCACCCACAACGACGAATCCGCCCGATTCGCGTGAGAAGTTTTCACCGACAATAAACGACATAATGGTCGAATGATTACAAGCAACATAGTACTTCCCGCCGTGAGCAATTTGGTCCCACCCTGGGCGGTCTTGAAGACAATGAAACCCCGCGGCATCCAGAAGACGTCGGGCAGAGAGAACGCTGTGATATGGAGATCCGGTTGAATTTACATATTCGAGGAAACGGTTTGCTGCGACGCGAGCCGCTGAGTCGATATGGGTCGTCATACTTCTTCAGATATTGATGAGTCAAACGAAGTGGATGTTCTGCATGTCAGAAACAGTCCAGGACCGCAATCGATGTCTCAATCTGACATGAACAACGACGTATAGTGTTAAATAAAGATACAACTCAACCGGATGAGTAAGTGATTGAGAACTGAATAGACTGAATGTCACTATCACCACCCCATATCGCCGTGTTGCCCGCATCGCCTCGAGATGAAGCGCCGACCGAAGAGACTCCTGCATTGATATCCCATCTTCAAACGTCTGGTGATGTCCGGCGTCCACGTTCCCGGAATCTCACTCTTCCGTCACCCAAACGCTCCCCATCACACGAAAGTTCAGACGTTCCCCCTCCTTCAACATTCAGTAAGTTGTACTCAAAATCGCCAGCAGTGGGTATTTATTGGTTAGGCTCTGACGTTGCCGATCAACGGCGCCGAAGAAGGAGAGCTCAAACTGGACCGCCTCTCTCCATCCAATCCCAGCTGCCCTTAAGTAAATTGATTGTAGAGTGACCTTGAATCTTGGGTTTCTTTGATCTTGGGTTTCTTTGTTCAGAGGAACCTGCAGTCAAGATTTCAGTAGAGAAGCGTGACGGAATCCAGACATTTCCCTCTGACGTCAAGCTTCGACAAAAATGGGTCGGAGTGCTAAAAGAGATGTTTAGAGATCTTGCTGGACAATCAGACAAAAAGGGTCGAACACTTGATAAAGAGACGTTTCTGAAGTACTTTCCGTTGCCTGGTGTCTTGGGAGAGAGATTGTTTGATCTCTTTGACGCGGATGGATCACAAACAATCGACTTCCACGAATTTTTTCTGGGATTATCTGTGATTTACAATGGGACAGCAGCGGAAAGAAAACGTTTTTTATTCAACATGTGAGTCGACTACGTTGTTTTTCTGGTATTATTGATGAATTATAGGTACGATTTGGATGGTAATGGATCCATCAGCCGAGAAGAGTTATCGTCCCTTCTAGCGCATATTCCAGCTGCGTTTGACGCGTTGCAACAATTAGCGGAGAATCGGACGCTTCAAACGAGATCAGTAAGTCTTGAACAGAACAAATATCTTCGCTACTCTTCTTTCTTTTATTCTCAAAACCCGTTTCTCCTTCAGAATTTGGATCTCGAGAGAAGGAATCGCGCCTCAAGCGGCAGTCGAAGCGAGAGCAGCAGATCCGGAGTTGACGAGCGTGTCGCGTCGATTGTCAAAATGGTTTTTTCTGAAAAGTCAAAAAACGCGCCCTCAACTGTTCAGTCGCGACCTCAAAGTGGTTTAACGTATGACGAGTTTTGTGAAGCGCTTGAGAAGAATTCAGAGATTTCCGATTTACTAAATTTGTTTTATGATACTGGAATGCCCGACCTTCCAGTCCCCCATGATGCTCTCACTCCAAATATGATAAGCAATTCTCGCGGATCGAGCTTCTTGTGTGGACGATCTGATTCTGTTGAAAAGCCCCGTTTTCTTGGAATCCCTCTTTCTTTGAAGGGCCATGCAGGTGGCTCGGTATCCAAACAGACGTCTACTACAAGACAATCCTATCGAGTGATGGTTCTCCAGTACCGTCGTTTGAAAGAACTCCACGTCTTTGCAGTGAGGAGATCCAAGCGTCTCCTCCAAGTTTAACTCGTAGTAGAAGTGTTGCATCAGATGCCCCATGGATTCCTTACGTGGGATCCCAATCATGTGGGACATCGAGAAGCGGCTCGGAGGAAATGTTTGATCGACTTATTTCCAAAAATTCATCCAATCCAGAAAGTCAACACGGAATTCGCGAATTCGAGCGAGAGTCTCCTTCAGATCACGTTCCAATAGTTTCCGGGTGGTTGTACAAAGTTGGGCGTCGCTTCAGCTCAAGCACTATCGTTTTTTTGTCCTTCGGGACAGATTTCTTTACTGTAAGTGCACGCCATGTCAGATGCTATTTGAATGGTCCAATTTCCGGCAGATTTCGCACGTATTAAGGACAAAGCACCGAAAAAGGCGCTTTTCCTTCAAGACGCTCATATTGTGTCTGTTTGTCATACGGACGGTCGGAATGCGTATCCGTTCGATATTTGTCTTCCAGTAAGTCTTGTCCCAATGGTGAGTCCGAAAAACGACTCGACATCAGAGCGGAAGAACGCATCGCTTGTTTGCGTCCGTACGGAGCGATCGAGACGTTTGGATTCGCGCTCTCCAGCGTGCAGCACGCACTTCCGTCTTTCATGATGATTATCAACTTGAAGTGAGAAACAGACATCCGTTTTGTGGATTTGGGACTCTTCTCTTCAGAGTCCTCGTGCGAGGGGAAAATTCGCTGTCGTTCATCGTGGTATCGACAAATTTACGCGTAAGTGGGAATCGCAACAAGATTAAAGAACTTGAGAGAGTCATCGTTACTCCCACCGTTTTCAGAGGAACCAGTTGCTGTGAAGCTTCTTGTAAAGAAAAATATTGTAAAAGAAGATCGGTGGGTGTTCGGATTGACTGATTGTCATGATTTGAATCAGCTGATTATCATGACTGATGCGTTTGCTGGAGTTGAAAATTGAGCGATTATCATGATTGATGTGTGCTTCAGTCAATATTTGAGGACAGAAGTTGCTGTTCTTCGATTAATCCGTCATCCAAATATTGTAAAATTAGTTGATGTTTATGATTCTAGTCAATACCTGTATGTAGGTGAGCTTATATCTGTATTTTTGTGTTTTTATCATACATTTTTTTTGAACTTCGTTCAGTTATGGAGTGGGTTCCTAAAGGAGATGTCGGAAGTTTAGCCCGTCGGATTCCGTCCCACGTGGATCATTTCTGTAATTGTCGATCTTGGTCTTCATGTGAGGATCCTGCAGTTCGAATCCAGTTGATGGAATCAGAAGATCCTTCTGATAACGCGATGAGTGAAAAGGGGGTTCGAATCACTCGTGCTCTGTAGGTTGGAGATTTCTCTCTCTTGATTGTTCTCTCAGTCTTGCACAGAGATTGGCTCTTATTGTTGCACGCGGCGTCTTACTTGGATTAGTTTGTCTTCATACTCATAACATTATTCATAGAGATTTGAAACCAGAAAATATTCTAATGGTCACCTCAACAGAATCCACTCCTCCATCTGTTTCGTTCGAGTCTCAAGACCATCAAGATGATTTAAGTGAACCCCTTGAATTGCATCCCATCAAAATTCCTCTCAGGGAAAGTGAATCGCTAGAAGCAGCAGATTCAATAGAAGTCAGCTCTTGTGAATGCCAACAATGCGAGTTGTGCCAGTCTCTTTGTTGTTTGGTTGACGTCAAAATTACCGATTTCGGATTGTCTAAAATTTTAGCTCCGTCGTGTGTTGCGTTAGAGCAGCTTGGAACCCTCCACTTTGCAGCGCCTGAGGTGATTTTCGGAATGCCCTATGACCATGCAGTCGACCTGTGGAGTCTCGGGGTCGTCACCTACAGTCTTCTTGCTGGCGAGCTGCCTTTTCAGGGAGCTGATGATCAGGCAATTGCTGAATCTATCGTGAAAGGCGTGTATAAGTTCCAACCTCCGGAACTTTGGAGTCATCTGCCGCTCTCGTGCAAAGTATGTGGATCCTTTCATGTGAATTCTTAAACGTGTTTTGTCAGGCGTTCATTTCAGAGCTATTACAGACTGATCCGTCAGCGCGACCCAACTGCAGCTCAATGCTTGGAACATCCTTGGATGAAAACGCACTTTGGATCGATTATTCCAGACGCACCAGAAGTGAATTACAAGTGAAGGTTCATCCGATTGTTGGGCCTCAATTTGATGGAAGTGGTTGGAAATAGCGCTAACTTGTAGCTCTTGAGACTACCCAGCATGAGGTGGGCCATTCTGTCGCGACTCCAAGTCTTGGGGTTCTTTTGCAGGAAGACGGTACTCTGCGCCCAAGCTATTCAAATTCGCGTCATGTCGATCAGTTGTAGGCGGTCAATTTGTAGAATCTAGTGACACCTGCATTGTTGGTGTTACAAATTGACATTCAGATGAGCACAAATGAAACACTGGTTATTAAGAGCTTACTAGAACTAACATAACGACAAATAGAGAAACGATTAAATGAGAAACGTTCAGACCGTTTTTCGCTAGAAACGCCAGCGGAATGAGTCGCGAGGGATGCATGACTGTCAGGCGGAACAATCAATTGTTGAGTCGAAAAATGTATCTCCGGTTGAGTCTCTGCTGCGCTTCTGGCCGATTTGGTCTTGTCAGAGGGGGTGAACGTGACACGGCACGACGAAGGCGTGGGCGTGGCCGTCAAATCCAAAAATGTGGCCATCAACAAACTCGAGGCGGACAAACAAGATGCATTCAGACTATGGGATAAACTTTTCGATCGTTTTCCTCCGAAAAAGTTGCTCAAGGCGCTTCCGTCAGATATCGAGGTACGCACTTGTTTAGGAAAACGAGGACACTTTTGTTTTAGATCATTGATGACTTCGCTGACAAGTGTGGTTTCAAGCCTGACGGATGGTCTCCTCATCTGAACCTTAAATGGCAACCCAAACATTCTGCGGAACGCAAGTGATGGTGAGCTAGTGCGCTTGGAAAATAAATGAACCTGAGTTGTGCGATGGCTGTTCGAGTTACCTGGCTACGTTTCATCCAGCTGGACGCATTGAGCGTCAAAATCACGAAAATGAAAGAAAAAAAAAAACAGTCACTAGGTGTCAACTTTGACAGCATGATGAAAACGTATGACCCCCAATTATTTCATTTGTTTGTCAGTCTCCTGACGGAGCCATGAAAGCCTCCACGTTTTATTTGTCTATTTCCTCTATGTATTTATCCTCATTGCATCCATCTCTGCCATAGGGACGCTTTCCCTTTTTTTGAAGGCATTTTTCAATGGATTGCACTCATTGCGTGCTCTTTTTTTATTTTTGTTCCTATTTTTTATAACTCCATCCATGCTTCTGCAGAACGGATCTTCAACTCATTTGATGAACATGTTGTTGGAACAGCATTCTCTGTTTTACCTATGTCCCACACTTGTACCACAAACCCAAACATTCTCAACCCCCTCTCTGAGTCACGGCACTGGTCCCTATTAAAACAACAGGTTTTGAACCTCCTATAACCTCAATAATCAATATCAATAGTCAATATCAAATCAACGTCCCCAGTCTCTCTTTCTCTCATTGCCACGTTCAATCAATTCAATCTCAGTTGTCAATATCAACAATCCTATTCGCCGTACTCATGCACAACAGCTATCACACATGGGTTGTCGAAGCGAGAGCAACTTTATAACAAAACAAGGTCTGGTACACGATACAAATTACAAGAACGGCAAGACATTCGAGAATCAGAGAAAATCACAATGCTGTCCAGTACGTCTCAACTTCTCCTGAATGCTGAATCAAAAGTTGATTCAATGTTGCAAGTATTCGAGATGGACTGTAATACGGCGAAGGGACTTTTATACAACATGCTCGGACCAGAATACAAGAGCATACCAAACGAGACAGAAGACCCTCAAAAAATTTGGAATTCCTTGCAAGCCCTCTTCGGCGCAAAAAGCCCACAACTATTAGAAACATTTTATGCGAGTGTGTTTCCAGCGATGGAAGTATGAGGACCAATATCACAAACGTCTAGGAACGGAAGTTAGACAAGATATGTTATTCGCAGCACTTCTAAAGGATCTTCCTGAAGAATACACAATGCTCAAACGAATAATCCAAACTTCACGTGATATGACTTACAAAGAAGCAGTCTTTGCACTTTTACAACAAGAGGATGAAACGTTGTACAAGAACCGAAAACAAGCAAGTCCAGTCTCTCAAGCGTTCTTCGCCGGTAACAAAGGACCTCGTTCGAGTACCGTGCCAATGACGTACATCTGTCGGAAGTGCAATGGTAGAGGCCATTTACCTTCCACTTGTCAAACACCAGACAATAACAAAAACCCCAACACGAACAGCAACAAGAATACCAACAACAACAAGTTCAAACCGTTCAAGGGGAAACCATACAACAACAACAATAACAATAACAATAAAAACAAGCAAACAAACAATAGGAACAGAAACAGGAACCGACCCATCCAATTATGAGGGGTTCGAATGGGAATTCGCTAG
>NW_026578502.1:0-27164 GCF_029603195.1 Condylostylus longicornis
AGCTTGGATCTTGGGCGAATCCAATTCAACGCCTTCGTGGAGAGTGTCCACCGATTTGTGTGTTTTATGCGAATAACCATCAAACACCCCAGGAGCAATTCAACCGCTTTTCCAAATTCAACTTTATGGGGTAAAACAGATCACCAGTAGTAGACTGATCAAAACCTGCTTCTCATTCTTCAGAGACAGTTACGAGTTCGCTGTTCGCGGATTTCTATCACAAGCATTCCTGGTCGAGTGGTCGACTTTTATTTCATTAGTAGTTCAGGCGCCTATCTTATGGGTTTTGCGTTGGGGGGGATCAGCGATGAAACTCCAAAGAATTTTAATGGATCTTTTTTTTCGCTCGGGCACTCCAAGCGAATGATATGGTGAGTCCCAACGTGTTCATTTCAAGTGCTTCTCTCAAAATCGAGCAAATTTTGTCCGATCATTGTCGTTGGTCTGAAAATCTGAAATTTATTCGTTTTGCTTTTCAGATCACGTGGGAAACCGAGTCTTTTTATCCAGATATTGGGACATCCGAGTTGGTCCCAAATTCTCCCTTGGAGTTTGAATTGCCATCATCTCTGACACCATCCCCCTTTTTGGTCTTCCCTTCGCTCGCTTGGACAACTACACTCAAAATTCACTTTGGTGGTCAGGTAGGAGTGCAAACCCCCAGCTTGGCAGCTCATTCGATGTCTTGGTGCTCTCAAGTTCTTCGCAGAGGACCATCGCCAATCTCGATAAACTCTCTCGAATGTTTGATGATCCATTGATGGCGTCGTTCCCGAATCAAGCTGACAACGAAACCAGAAAGAAAATGACGTTCGCTGTCCGGAGCGACAATCCCTCAAAGATCTCCCACACGAATGATTCGAGAAATAACGAAGACGATGAATCAAACTGTGGCCCATTCATCGTCGATCCCACCGAAAGTATTGGTTGTAAGCATTTTCACATCAGAGTGTCCCTCAATCCTTTCTATCCAGATTCTACGCGCCATGGTACTTCATCTTCAACAGTCAACATCGGGATTGTCCTCATCGTTCGAAACAATCTTCGAGTCTTTCGAAACCCACCCCTTCTCTCTTCGCGGTTCAGTTCCTTCAAACATCCATACGACTCATTCACACCTGGCTGGCGTGTCCGGCTTCATTGCTCTTCGATGAAGCAATTCATGCTTCTGTTACCTCATGGACGTCACGCTTTCTTCAGAGCATTTCAACAGAAATCGCAAGAATTTCGGACGGTCTTCTGCGTCCCTTGGTGATTTCTCCAAATCAGCTCGTTGTATCCACTCCGTTCCACCAGGAGGATCAAGCGCTTCAGTCTGTTCTTTTTCTGTTCGAAGAGCTTCGATCGTCCCAGTTATACTCCTGGACCTCGTAGCGCAGGTTCGCCAGACAAATCTGACAACATGGATCTCATCAAGGAGATCCATCCAATCTTCTGTTACTCGTAGAAATTCGATTCATTTCGAGCGTATCTCCAGCTTGACTCCATCAATTGGGTTGGGATCCCGTCGACCTCTTCAGACCTACGGGTCGAGTTCCATCTTCCAATGCTTGAGTTTCTCCCTTCGCCAGCACAACACTTCATCAAAAAGTAAATTTTGATCTTTATTTTGATCTTTTTACTAATTTATGTTTGCATTCATCGTATTGTAGGCAAATCAATAAAATGCTATTAGATCCTTTGAAGCGTTCAAAACGATCAAACGAAAACGTTCCTGGGTCGCAAGTCCTTCGTCAACAGACTCCAGCAGTTCTTCAGCTTCTCGACATCAATGGGCCTCTACTTCCCAGTTGGATCGAAGCGATCAAAAACTTCGATCGGATTAGACACGGTGAGCAGAGGATGGAGTCGCTTCGAGAAAATACAACCAATTTGCGTGCTTTGCTGTTGTTTTTAATCCCATTGTCATCTTGTTTGTTATCTTGATCAGATTGGATTGATGATGGAGAGGCGTCTAAATGGCAACGACGACGACATCGGGAGTTGAACCAAGAATGCGAGAACGCTGTTTACAGACTTAAAACGTGTCCGGAACACTTGGTCCCGGAAATGAAGAAGACGATCCAACTTCTCAAAGGGGCGAGAAGATTGACCGAAGACGTCTTGCTTGAACAGTACGCCTTCTTTGAGCGTGTTGTGGAAATCAGTAATCTTGATAGATTCGTATTCATGAATCGCCAACAATTGTGATTCCTCTCAATGCAGGAAATGCTGGGAGCCTCCAACGCGTCCTGGTGGTTACCGCGTTCAAGCTCATCAACAAGCAACTAATGATGTCCAACGAGGTGTTCTGTATGATCGTGACGGAAGAGAAGCAATTATCGTTCCATCAGTCAGCCAAGCACATTTACAGACAGAAGTTGCCCGAATCCTTCTCTATGTCTTGTCTCTTCATCCCTCTTATACAGACTTGGGGACATGATATCAAGGAGGTGTGTCTCTTTGTCTCTATTAGAAGTTTGATGTCATCAGTGTCCCAAATGATCGTTTGGTCATGCGTTCTTCAGAGTATCATGGAATCGTTTTGTGATGCTCTGGCTCTCTCATCCTTCTCTGCTCAACTTCTTTACAAACCCTCTATGGCAGTTGAGTCGTTATTTCGCGTCCCTTCATCTTCAATCTTTCCTTCACTTGATAGATCATTCACTCTCGATAGAATCACGTGTGAAAATTGTGAAGCTTTGATTCAAATCGACATCATTGGAGAATTGGAAGAGGACGATGGGGAGCCTTTCTGGTGAGATGATCTGTATGTTTATGGTGTATATTTGATGTACGATGTATGTTTGATGTATCGGAGCGTTTCCAATGATGTCTACAGCAACACATCTTCTGTCTTCAGGAAATGCTCCAGTTGTTCGAGTCATTTGACAGCCGTCGCTATCGAGCCACTTCTCGTCGATGCTATCTGGCGATCTGTTGAATTCGCGCAGGTCAGATTGAAACAAACCTTGAGACGATAGATCACACAAATAATATTATCAGATACAAGAACTTGTTTGCTGGAGATGCCGTGGATTGAAGAAAGATCCCATGAAAACATATTGTCACTGTGGCGGTGATTACCATCCAAGAACCCCCTAATGTTGACTTTCGGTGGGTGACTACTCTGTTATTGCTTCATAACATCTAGACGATCAGATTGACATTTCAAACTGCTCGGAGTATCGTTGAGAAATATCCTCAAGATTTCACGCACGCCCTTCAATGTCTCGACAATCTTAAAAGTTTAGGATTGTAATCGTGCGCCTAGCGTTCCTTCATCTGAATCGATTTTCTTGAATATGTTTTGTTTTTGATCACACGATGCACTTCTCACCTTTTCTGGGATCAAATGGAACGCCTCGTGTTGAGGAAAGCTCTCATAGAACCTGATGCGACGCTCCATTTTGTCAGCAATTCCATCCTCAGAAACATTGTGCGATCAACACTCGTACTTAGAAATGGTTCAACGTGCTCCACCAAACGAGCTCACCAGGTGTGCCTTGCTAGTTTTTCAACAGCTTCAACGCGTATGTACGACAATGAGTTCCGCAGCAAGTCTCTTCCAACATCATCCTCCGTCTGAATACCAGCTGATGGTTTCAACAAACATCACTGACTGTCTTCGTCTGTTGAAAAATTTAGAAACTTCTTCTTTTGCTGATTCCACTTTGGAGGAACTCGCTTCCTTCGTTACTATTTTGAGCAATTATCGCAAACAAATTCATCGAAAACAAGCGAAGTCACGAGATCAATCGTCTCAAAACATATCCGCAGTGCTGGACCTCTACTTCCTCTACGATTGAACATCTTTGTCGTCGTCTGGCGGAAAACCTTTACGTTTTAACCCATCCTGATGAATTTCTTGAAATCGCGTTGACCATTGCGAGTTCAGGAGGCTCATCAACTCTCCTCATTGAGCATGTTTTGGAACGCTTGGATTGTCTTTGCCAGCTCGATCGTGTTCAAAGTCCGAAACAATTGCTAGCAGCGATGAGCTTCTTATCGAACCTCAATGCCGACTTGTCCAGATTATCTCAAGCAGAGAAATCTTCAGTCATTCAATCAAACGGTTCAAATTTATCAGTCAGTCAAAGCATCTATGAAGATAAACGCATCGGAAACAACGAAGGCGTTCTCCACACCAACAGGACGTCCTGCATTTCTGCTGCCTCCGCAACGCGCAAGGTTGGAAGAGTCCGCAGAAAACCAAATTATCTCTGACAAGAGAATGAAGCATTTGACGGAGAAAATCGCAAAACATCTTTCTGTTAAACTGGCGTCATACCCATTATTGAGCTCATTGAATATCCATGGAATAATAGAGTTATTGAAAGGTCTGGCATGGATTAACTTTTCTCCTCATAACGCTATCCCGCCAATCAGTGAGCAAACTTGTAGGAGTGAAGTTGTTTCGGAAAATGTCTCACTCGGGTCACCAGTTCTTCGCCTCTCTCGTTTTTCTCAGCTTATTGGTTGCACAAACATTTATCGTCCATACAAAAGGATGCCCTATCCCACTTGGAGCGAATTGCTAACACTGAATCTCATGCGGTTGATGTCCAATCCGTCAAGCAATTGACCGTGCGATTATCAACAACGGATGCGATTGACCTGTTATGCTCTGTGTCTCATTTGAAAATTGCACATCACTCTGGTATTGGAAAAATGGTGTCGGAGATTTTGGCTTCTGTAAGTGTTCGCCTTCACTCATTGCTTGTCCTTCACTTATTGCTTGCCTTTTAGAGAATAGCACTTCTTTCCGCGTCCCAATTGTTTCTCGTTCTACGGCATCTTTCCAAATCTGAAACGCGCCCTTCCGTGTTCATTTTGGAGCTTATCAGAACTGATCGATTGCTTTCTATGTGAGTCTAGCGCGCGGAACCAAAACGCACTAAGCAGCGATTCTTGGCATTTAGACTTCGAGCGACGGACGAGTTTCCACCTTCTTGGGGCCTCGACCTTCTGTCTTCCCTCGCTGGTTTGAGATTCCGACACCCACCAACACTCTCAATCATCTTGAACAAAGGAGTTTATCCATTTATCGAGGCGCAAACAGTTCTTACCAACTCCCCCGATTCGGCCTCTCTTCCCTCAATGGTGGGTGAAATAAATTGAGAAACTGTTCTAGAAATTCAATTCATTGTTCTAATTCTTCAGAGCATTATGACTCCAGCTGCAGTTGCTGAATTGGCGTTCAGCTTGTACCGTTTGGATCTCTTCGACGAGAAGATTTTAGACTTCGTACTGAACAACTTCTCAACAAAACAACAAGTTTGTAAGCGCTCCGTTTCATCTAGTTGATGTTGATAAGTCTTCCGTTCTTTCAGCTTCTTTGGCCCTCGGTGGTTTAGCAGATCTTCTTCTTTCTGTCGCGTTCTTTTCTTTTGGGACTCCAGAGTTTTTTGATCAAGCGCTGTGTGTGGTACGTTTTCCTCTTCGATGCAATCTGTGGTTGACGTCTTGTTGGTCTCAGATCTCTTCTCGTATCATTAATGGCAGTCAAGACGGAATTAAACAGCTTTTCTACATTCAAATGCTGTGCCAGTAAGAGATTCTCTCTTGCGTGTCTTATAGTTTCTTCATTTCAGAATTGGCCATCTTCATTTTTCTGCCAAGAACAAACTCTCTGATGCTTCAATTCAGTGTCTTGAACGGATTCGAAGTTTGACTCTTCCTCATTCCGACAACCCCGAGTCGCGTTTCCTATTTGATGTGAAGACAGCCGCAACACGCTTGCTGTACAACGTCCACGACGAGGTAAGAGCTGTCGTTGTCCCTGACTGGAAAATGGGGACCATCAGTTCTTCTTTGAGCCTCCCTCTCTATTCCTGCCATTGCTCCACATCTTCAGGTTCCATTCGGGCCGATGAGACTGAATATTGCTCAGAAGTTGGATCCCTACCAAATGAAACTCCAGCGCGACAACCATGAGCGACAACGAGCGATGCGTGTCGGTTTGCGAGCACCTCCAGCAAGTAAAACTGTGCGACACTCACGTAAGAGCTTGTTTACAGAGGGCAAGTGGAAGGAAAATTTTTTATATCTGTATTTTCCTTTAAGTTGTCGATTTGAAAAGGAATGGCGTTGTCTTGCTGACATGGCATTACGAGGATTACTTTTGGGGAACTAGTCTCCTGTAAGGTCATCTGAGCGAACTCGACATCCATCGATCTTTGGACGTTTCAGGCTTCCTCAGTTGAAGCTACAAAAGCTCATTCTTGATCGTTCAAAGTTCAAGTTCATTGAAGTCGATCAAAGTCTGTGGAATCGGCTCCCGTCTTCCGAGGCAAAGATCGAATTTGTGCGGTATGTGAATTGAGGAGAGCGATGAATAACTTGTGTTTCACTAGGCGTGCCATTCAAGTTGCTGTCGTTGAAAAACAGAAGACGAAGATGTTCGAAGCGGCTGAGTGGACAGACGAAAGAGAAGACGCTGAGCATCTTGAAGAATTAGTTAATTCAAGAAGGAGAGGCGTGACACTTCGAAGACGCCCGTGGACGCCTTGTGAAGCTCGAAAACGTTTGATGCTCACGATTGAAAGACAACGTTTGCGAAATGGCAAATCGTTAGCTAGTGAGCTAATTGATCGGGACGCCATATCTCAACGTGTTGTCGAGCGTATGCGCCACCAAAGAATCCGTTTAAATATTGAGGGTAGAATAAAAAATAGAAAACGCAACGCTGAGAAGGTTCAGCTGAAAAATTTTTCCGTTGGGAGCTGAAAACCTTTTGCATGCGGTTTCGATACCAGAGCGCAACCTGATCAGTCTGGTAATGTTGAAGGCTGGACGTCTTCTTTTCCCGCGGCAACGTCTTCTTTTCCCGCGGCGTCTCGCTGTTTATGGCAAGCCATTGACGACTCTCACCTCCCAGCAGCGCTTTTATGATGCTTCACCGCGCCGGGGTGGTGGAGGTGGAGAGCGATTTCGGGGTGGTGGAGGTGGAGACCGATTCAAAGACGAGTTCCGGCCGCCGCGTCAATCCGGAAACTCACGTTCAGATGACCGGGACTACAACTACGTCCCCAGCGATAGAAGGAGAGACTCGCAAGCATCGCCATCGCTTAAAACGAATTTTTTTGAACAGTCTCGATCCTATGGAAGATCAAATAGCGGATCGAGTCAGGGAAGAGGTGATGGGAGGAGTGATGTTCCAAGGCGCGGCAACAAGTTCAATGCTGGACGTCAACTGAAACCGATTCATTGGGATACAGAAAATCTTATGCCGTTCACGAAGAACTTTTACAAGGAGCAACCTGCAGTTGCAAATCGGTCAGTCGAGGAAATCAAAAAACTTTTAAAGGAACAGCAAATTTCGATTGAAGGAAAAGCTCCAATTCCAAAGCCGATCAGCAACTTCGCTGAAGCAGGATTGCCTGACCACATACAGAAAGTTCTCACTGCGAATAATTTGAAAGAACCGACAGCAATTCAAAAGATTGGGTTTCCAGTCGCTTTGTCAGGACGCGACCTCATCGGTGTATCACGCACTGGAAGCGGGAAAACACTTGCATTTGTTGTTCCGGCGCTGATCCACATCGCCGCACAGCCGCCATTACGACCGCGTGATGGTCCGGTAGCCCTCATTCTCGCTCCGACCCGTGAGCTCGCCTGCCAAATTCATGAAGAGGCTGGTCGCTTTTCCAGGTCACGCCAGATTCGGTGTACGGCGGTGTACGGAGGAGCGCCTCGCTACCATCAGGAATCGCAACTCGTTCGCGGAACGGAAGTCATCATTGCTTGTCCGGGCCGACTTCTGGATTTTCTTGAAAGTGAAGTCACATCACTGAAGCGGGTTACCTATCTTGTACTAGATGAAGCTGATAGAATGCTGGATATGGGTTTTGAGCCTCAAATAAGGAGTATCGTTTCTCAAATTCGGCCAGACAGGCAAACACTGATGTACTCCGCGACATGGCCCCAAAGTGTAAACGCGCTTGCCAGAGATTTCTGCAGGGAAGCTCCTGTGTGTGTCAAGGTACCCAGATACGCCATTATGTTTTGTCAGCTCTTTTCTGGCAGGTTGGGAATCTAGAGTTACATGCGAACTCGGATGTGAAACAAGAAATTGTTCTCGTCAGTAGATCAGAAAAAGATAGAAAATTTTCCGAGTGGATTACAAAGATGTTCTCGAGTAGCGATGGGCGACCTCCGAAAATTCTAGTGTTTTGTGGAACCAGATCGTTCTGCGACCGATTAACTCGCGACTTGGTCGGCAGAGGAAAGGGCGCTGTAGCAATCCATGGACAGAAAACACAGAGAGATCGAGACCGCGCTATTGGCGAGTTCAAAAGCGGCGCAAGACAAATTCTAGTTGCCACTGATGTCGCAGCAAGAGGTCTCGATATTTCAGACGTCACCGCCGTGGTGAATTATGATCTTCCGAAGACGATTGAAGATTATGTCCATCGAATCGGAAGAACAGGAAGAGCCGGAAAGAAGGGAACCGCGGTCACGTTTTTTTCCTAATGATGACCGTTCATCCGATGCCTTGCGGATGGCAAGAGAAATTTCGAGAATAATGACTCTCGCTGGACAGACTCCACCGGCAGAGCTTTCACGCCCTAGTTGGTAACCCAAATTTTTTTCTGTTGTTTTCATACTTGGAGTTCTTCCGTCGATTTTTTTCTCCAGCACTACACTCCCCACGACAGCATGCAGTAGGTCTAGGAGGATCCCACGCTCATCATCCAATTATCCAACCATTCTTGAACCTCCTCTTCTAATTCAGCCACTCTTTCAACCACATTCATTATGGAGCAAGTTACAATTTCCCAGTTTCTTCTTCGTCGGCTCAAAGAAGCTGGTTGCAATGATATCTTTGGCGTTCCAGGAGATTTTGTTTTGGGCTTCTTTAATCAAATTCTCAAGAGCGACGTCAATTATGTCGGAACCTGCAACGAATTAAACGCCGCTTACGCCGCTGATGCCTACGCTCGTCTCAACGGAATCGGCTGCGTTTCTACGACATACGCAGTTGGAGAATTGTCCGGAATCAATGGCGTTGCTGGATCGTTCGCTGAGTCCGTTCCTGTCGTCAAAATTACTGGAACACCAGCAACCAAATTTTATCGCGATCGGCCTCTTCTTCACCACACAATAGGAGACTACGATTCGCCCCTCAAAATGTATTCCCACGTTACTGTCGCGCAAACTATGCTGAACAATCCCGAAACTGCTGTATCGGAAATCGATCGAGTATTGACAGCCTGTTTGAAGCGCAAGGCTCCTGTGTACATCGGCCTTCCTTCTGATATGGTTCTTCGTATGATTGATGCTCCTATCGCTCCATTTGTTCATCCACAAGAATCCAAGTCCGACCCAGGTGCCCTCGATGAAGCGGTTTTGGAAACCTTGCGATTGCTCCATCAATGTCGACGCCCCATTTTTATCCCTGGAATCGAAATTAGCCGACGGAGGCTTCAGGCAGATTTTGAGAAGCTCCTCAATGCCTCTGGTATCCCTTTTACGACCATGATGCTTGCTAAGTCAATTTTCAATGAAGACCACAAGCAGTTTATCGGTCTCTATTGTGGCGATCGAAGTCGTCCATATGTTCAACAACGTGTCGAAGGTGCCGACTGTGTTGTCATTTTCGGCGAACGACTTACGGACTTCAATACGGGAGGCTTCTCGGCCAACATGGACAGACGCAGTACGATCGAAGTCACGTACGATTGCGTCAGAATCATGTTCCATGCGTACAACAACGTCTACATCCATGATTTCGTGAGGGAACTTGCTGCCAGAATATCTTTCCGGGTTCCGAAAAACCTTGATATGAAACCAGCAATTGAAGGCTGTGTTCATCGTCGGACAGTAGACTTCAAAGCTGACAATGAGAAGAATCTAACAATGGCGCGATTCTTTGATAGGATGTCCCATTTCTTGCAATCAGGATCCGTTGTCATCGCTGAAACTGGTGCTTCGCTTTTCTCAGCTGCAGAAGTATTGATGCCAAAAGGGACAACCTTTATTGGGCAAACATTCTACGGTAAGTCACCCATCTATCTCAGTTGTTTTTTCCCTCTGTTTTTTCATCATACCCATTGTATTTCGGTTTGTATTCAGGATCCATTGGTTACACAGTTGGTGCGACACTTGGTGCTTGCATCGCTGCACCTCATCGTCCTGTGTATCTTTTTATTGGCGACGGGTCATTCCAAGTCACATGTCAAGATCTATCTACCATGATCCGGTATGGATGCAAACCAACTGTATTCCTGGTGAACAACGACGGTTATACAATCGAGCGGGTTATTGTTGATCGTAAATACAATGATATCCAGCCATGGAAGTATCACAAATTGTGCGACGTATTCGGAGGCGGAAAGTCGTATGACGTTCATAATGAAGGACAACTAGAAGAAGCGTTGAAAGAAACATGCCAAAATAATCAGATGCTGAACTTCATCGAGATTCATTTGGACAGATGGGATTGTAATGATGCTCTTCGTCGTGCTGGCCACGCGTAAGTTTGCTCGTCATTTTCCATTCTTGACGAGACCGTTGTTTGTCAGGATGGCTGTCAACAATCGTCTACTTGACGAAGATGAGTTGAAGAATTCAACGGGAAGTTGTTTTGCTGTAAACGAGGAAAATGATCTAAAGCGTTGCGCTGATGTTGTTCCTCATTATTCCGAATAGCTAGCTTGCACGTTGATCATTGACCCATTTTTTGGAGTCACTTTTTCTCGAATTTTGAACTGTTCAGATCAGATATTCAAATATTCAAAATCGCGCTGCGTGTGAAAGTGGTCTGTTCGTGTGAAAGTGGTCTGTTTGGTCCGTTAAAGGCAGGCTTCGCTGCCTTGGTTCGAGTTGGGGAACGGCGGTGTCACTGTCCATTTTGTTAGGGTTCACGAGGGGTTTGTTAACAGGTGAGGAAAAACATTCAGACAGATTTTGGGACGACCCATGGAACAGAAAACTTGGGTGAGGAAACAGATCAACAGACGACAAAACACAGTAGAGCAGGCTAACACACAAGTCGCACAGCGGAGTCGACCTACGCGACTAGACACTTTTAGCAGGCGCGAGAACGGTTCCTACTGTCAATTTATTGTTCCACTGTTCGAGTGAAGAGACCGTCAAGCGTGCAACACATGGAGACGTAGGGAAAATTTCAAATACTTGTTGAGTCAACTCGCATTATTAGCTTTAAGAACAGTAGAATCCAATGGGCAAATATTGAGGGTTAACACTGCACAACTAATGTATACAAAAGGATTTCCTTCTTCTTTCAAAAGTGACCTTTTCCTGACGTTAATTCGGGATCAATTCGATTTTGTTGCGAATCAAGAGTTCGAAGGGGTTCATTTACTGGCTCTCTTCAGGACTGCTGACAAGTTCATTCAACTACGTAAACTATCGTTTATTTTGGACGTTCAGCAGCAGGACCAACTCCAACGTACATGTTGGTACTGAGAGTGTTGAATCACTCCAAATCCGCTTTTCGGGCTTGTCAGCAGGTTTTCCAAGCTAACTTCGAAGAATTGGAATGTTACTGGAATGATCTATCCAGAAGCATTTGAGCATTCAGTTGCGGCATTTAGACCATTCTGACGCACCACTTGACCATGGCCTACAACGCCAAAGTCATGTGGAGAGTTCTGACGGCTTACGGCATGCGATCGTCAGCGATACCGAGGGTCGAATTCACCAGTTAGTCGCAGAAAGAAGGGAAAAGACGCTTGGGCTGAATCTTCTCAACGACGGGATTTGTGGGTCCATGAGCAACTAAAGGGATCGAAAGTATTCCAAACAACAGATTGTTCGAGCCTCATCGCGGGATAGGGGACGGAGATTGCATCCAACTATGACTCGGAGTCGTTATGGGAATCCAGAACCCATTGCCACTACTACTCGTCCCGGTTACACGTTGCAAGACGTCCACGACCGACCCCTATCTGTTCCCGGTGTCTACAGTCCTTGAAGATTTGTCTTTGTTAAGGTTCTTTACCTCAAGTTTAAAGGTTAAATACCTTCTACAATCCTGGTATACGTCTCTGGTTACCAACACGTCTACAAAGCCGGTCATTCGGACGAATTACAACCTCCATCCCTCCCTCTTATCCATCCACTCCCCCACTCCCTACACGTTAGTTAATGATGACCTTGTCAATAGCCCTGAAAGACGTGTGTACGTCATATGACATCGCTTGAGCGATCCAGATTTTTTTGGGATTGTAGCAAGTTCTCGAAGAATTGAAGAATGGCCATGTGACATCCCAAAAGTACAAGAGGTGGTACACATTTTCAGCCCCGTGGACATCGTGATGTCCAGCTCTCTCCCCGATTTTTTTCAGCAGACTTCTGACCGCTAGAAGCTATTGCCGATCCAGTACTTCATAGAGATTATTTCGCATACCACTGATCCTTTCCAAGCGGCTCTGAGGGGGAGCAAACCTCGCTCATCAACAATTTGATAACACACATTCCAACTTTCCCAAATATGATCTGGTGGTGTGCGACAGGGACCGTGTCGTGCTTTTCATGCAAACTACCATTTCTGGTGCTCACAAGCCAGTGGACGTCGCCGCTCATGGTTCGCGAGTGTGCGCTACTCTCAATCTTCTTGGGGATTGCTTCTTCCGTACTTTGTCCAGCGAATCACCTTCCGGAGGTGTCTATGATATATCTTTTGAATTCTTTGCTACCATCTGCAAAGGAAACACTACTCCAACTGCTGCCCATCCTTTTTCAGGTTTAACCAGTTGTTCTTGTCATGTGAACCAGGCGATTGACACAGGGAGGTGTTCCGCTTCCATAATTCTGGTGATCCTCGCCGGCAAGTGACCCATACAAGGACCGAGGATTTGGCATCACCTTCTGTCCATCCAATGTATTAAGCCTGCCCAAATCTCGATCCGAACGGTTCTCTAAAACAGATTTGGGATGTTTTGCACACAGTTTTTGGCAAGCAAAGAACAGATCAACAAGCTTCTACGGATTGAAATTCAGCAGCGACGGCAACATAAGAACACGTGGCTAATATTGAACAGATGACGCGACAACTTCAAGGCACTGGACGTGAAATTTAACTTACCAAGATAACGTCATGATCGGCCATGACGAACTAGCTGAAGCAACCCGAATTTATAACCAAGTGAGCGACAATTTCCTACAAAAAGGAGCAACAATAAACTGGCTGAAAAGTAAAAAGCCGACAAGCAATGCTCAATCCATCTTGGGCTTCACAACAATTAGACGTGATCCGCCCAGCCACTCCAGCAGACTGGAAGTCGCCTCTTACTTTGGTACTATGGTATGACAAGACCAAGACGCAAATACCAAATGAATTCCGGGTCTGTCTGGATGTGACAAGAATTAACATGACGTTTCAGCGGATTCCAATCAGCCTCCCAATCACCACGGAAATTACTACGTCTGTCAAAAATCGCCGTAGAATTCTCAGAAGAAATTGTTGAAGCCTGCCTGCATTTGCGCAGACCAAGGGGATTCGATGACTTGTACAGGAGTCGTCACCCAAAGCAGCAGTGGTAGTAGTTAACGCGCAAACGGTAAGCTCAATCAACACGGTTCCGTATTGCTGATTATTCTATGTCTATTACTTATTCCCATTTGATGTACAATGTTGTTTGGTCTCCGTCAGTGTAAATTGTTGTCATATCTCACATCAGATGCAACGCGGTAATAACGAAGCGTAGTTTTGGCTTTGCGTTGACGATATGTACATGCCAAAGGACGCCTCTTTTCCCTCCTTGCCCTCCTCATATGTTCAAAGGCATGTACAAGTCCCTTTCTGGACGGATAACTTATCCTCCCACATTCAGAGATGAAGGAAGAGACAAGAAGAGCGATGACGACGATGAGAAGGACGTCGACAACCAGCAGTATCCTTGTTAGAATTCTCAAACCATCCATCTGTTCTCAGAGTGCTGCAACGGTCCCCTCCTCCTCTTTGTCTTTCTTCCCCTTCCCGCCGTTCTCATTCCTCTTCTCGTTCCTCCTCCTGTTTGTCTTTCACTTCCCGCCATTCCCCTCCAACTATCACGACGGTATGTACAAGTCTTTGTCTGAATAGATAACGTATCCTTCTACTCTCAGGGAGCCTTTCTTCCATTCTCGTTCCTCCTCCCGCCCGTCCTCCCATTCCCTTCCGTATGTTCGCATCCTCGTTTAAATCGCAACGTAACGTATCCTTCTGCTTTCAGACTTTGAGATTCCGATATGATCGCGCCCACCTCAAAACCCTTTGCCCGGAAACACTGGAGCAAACCGACAACCAAAGAATCCTGGATTTGCTCGTCCAGAACTTCGTCAACGGACGAAGCTTCGTCCCGAATAAGGAGCTGCTGAAGGTCCTGCTGACGATCTTCTGAATATCCTCCTGACGAACTTAGCAACTGCTGCCCCGTACTGGCACATCAAATTCCTGATTTATTTTCCATGCGAGGCGCCAATTTCAAAGGTTCCAAATCTTTGCAAGGAAAGAATATGTGAGCAACAGAATCTTTACCATTTTGCCCAAGCACCTGTGCCCTCAGTTGTTTTTGGTCAGCTGTAAATTGGAATCCAGATCTTGAAGCGGCACCAGAAAGGGCTGATAAATCAAGGATTGCCGAAACTGCGGAGCTTTTCTCATCCAAAGATTGTCTTGACACAAGCCACTTCCAACGAAGCACCCTAATTCAGGCTCACAAACATAAATGGGTTACACACTTACACCCCTGTCTGATGGGTACAGTTTGTTGGCCGTCATCTATGGTGTTCCCGGTTATAGAACCAAAGAACTATTATTTCGAGATCAACGTCGATCCCTTCAAACGACGGGGAGGTTACTTGATGTCCTCAGATCTGATTAGGCGCGGAAGATTAATCCAGACTTTTGAAGATGGATCGGAGCCCATAAACACCGAATTGCGTCTATAACATGGAAGGAGTGCGAATCCTCGTGGCGATCCCGGAAACATGAGCTACTACATCAGTGATGCGCAAAGAAGGCAACTGAATTTCCGTATACCACAAGAACTGGGGTACAAGCCGAATGTCGGGATTACATACCGCTATGGACAAAAACAGTATTGAGTCGGGCGAAAGATATTGAGTCCATGATGAAGTTTATCCGGTGAACCAAATTCGAAGTGTATCAATACACGAACAGCCTCGGGATACTACCTGAACGTCTCCCTTGGGATTTAGAACGGGGTAGGGCTCCCTTTCAAAATTTTCCAAACAACGGTCGATTCATGCCCCCAACGTGCAACAACCGGTTACAACAAGGACCAGAGCTCCACCACAACCGGTTAAAGAAGAAACGAGAGCTCCTTCACCACCGTCTAAACGAGTGTATGAAGTCATATCAGACGAAGAAAGTCCCAGAAGTGCGCGAGACAACTCCAAAGCTATCGTCGCGTACAAAAAGAGCGCCAACAGAAGCCGACAGGGTAGTTCTGAAGACAAGGAACGTGATTACCGGAAAGGCGAATCCAAAAGATCAAATTCACCTGTTAGCCGTGGAAAGAAGAGCAAGGACGCTTGGGCCGGGTCATCAAATAGAAAAGATTCCTGGGTACGGGAACAAGAGCGACTCCAACGAAAGGAGAAATAGAAGAAGTACTACAAACAACAGATCGTCCGACCTCATTTGCGGGATAGAAGACGAAGGTCACCATCTTCCAGTTACTACTTAGAATCTTCGTGGGAATTCAGGGCCCCACGTCACCACCATTCTTCCCGGATATACGCATAGACGGACCGTGCATTCTGCCTGAGATATCGTAGGCAGACCGTGCATTGAGATATATGCAACAGAGAAAGAGATTCAAAGAAAGCTTTTGCCAGTTCTGAGTGAAATGTTGTTCCACAGATTTGGCCGGAACCTCAACAAGGATTGCCGAGACTGTGGAGATGGATGCAACAGAGAAAGAGATTCAAAGAAAGCTTTGCCGGTTGTGACGGCCGGACCTTACAACGAGAGAAGAGTTGGGTTTCTTTAATGAAGTTGGAAAGATACAACTAAGTGAAATGTTGTTTCACAGATTTCGCCTGAAACTCAAGGCTCTAGATGCGGACTATAATGAAAAGTCTTCCGCAAGAGAAGTGGAATCCCTCCTTGGTTTGCTTGTGGAGCTGTAAGACGCTTGAAAAAAGTGACAATAAAAAAGAATCCAGAAAAATGGAATTTGTGATTGGTCAGCTTCGCGACTGGAGAGTCTCGCTAAGCGAATAAGATGATACCTCATGGCCCCATTCCATCATCCAGGTGTCCAGAAGACGAACGCCATCATCATGCGGGTGTCAACTGGCCAGGTCTTCATCAAGATGTTGTCGATTACCATATTGGTGCATATCCGAGGGGGTTCTATTTCACGAGTGTTGGACAAATGAAATAGAAAAGTTGTGTGGTTGATCTACCAGCTTCCGTCAGTGTGATTCAAATTGGATGTTAATATCCTCTGACAAAAAAGAATCCGATTCCCAGTATCACAAAAATTGTAGAATTATACGATGAAGAGTTATTTGGTTGGAAGCAACTTCAATTTGACAATTTAGCAGATATTTGGTTCGAAGAAGATATTTCAGGATGTTGACAGTCATTGAGCGGTTTAGTATTACGAAGGGCTGCCGGGTATGAAGGTCCTACCAATTTCTGGCTCTTTAGTGGAAAGATACGATGTGGAACATCCCTTATCGCTCGCTTAGAGTTTTATCTAACCAGAAGTTACCCTCGCATCCCCGCTACTTCACACCTTCCACGGTGGATCCCAACTTTGCACCCGATCCAACTGGAGAGACGAAAGAACCTGTTTGCGAAAGAGAACAAAGCCTGACTCCTATCGACCAGTGGCAGTAACCTCCGAAAATAGTTTCATGAGAAAGTTATCACCAGACACCTTCCTTTCTGAAGATCAATATGCCCATGGATCAATGTCTTCATTGAAGGAGAGGATCCTCTACAATCATATCAGGTGTTTCCCGCCATCCATGTTGAGCGAGATCGCGGAAGGATTGCGAATCAATAAGATCCTAAATCCGATCAAGAGTTTAGAACGGGCGAACGCAGAGGTCTCGTGCGCAGAAGAAAAAACGGTAATCGACTCAAAAATTACCGAATTGCATCAGTTGCTCGCTACTTCTGCTTTGAAGAAAAGGCTAGAAGACGCCATACAACTCATGGCAACACTCCTTTTGGACAGCTTGGAAAGATGAGCCTAACAACGTCAGGCTACCGCAGAAACAAGGCCGGGATCCGGAAACAGCAATTCAACCATGTCTTCACTGTCGTCGCTCTCGGTCGGGTCGAGAACGCTTACAGGGGTTGTTTACGACTTCTGATTAAATTAAACGACTTCTGATTAAATTGTCAGAGATCAAGCTTCGTATGACCGTTGGCTCCAAGATTTGACGAGATTGAGGACTGATTTGACATGGCTGGGGGAACTCCTTGCAAGTCTCGACATACCTCGCTTCATTCCCCCGCGATATGTTTCACTCCTCGTGCAACGTTATGGCCGATATCAATTGATAACCAAAGAAGTAGTTAACGGAAAGGAGGTTCACCGATTCGCCTTGAACAACGACCCCGCACTGACTGTCAAACTGACCCCAACGATTCTAATGGCGCATTACGACAACAAAGGGCATTTCCATCTGAATCCAGAAGAAATCATTGAACGCCGAAAAGTGCCAGCTCGCGATGTCACACTCTACCATGATTACCCGGCAAATGAATACGAGACCGTCAACCCAGAAGATTGGTTACCGTCGAAAAAGATGCGGAGATAACTCCAGGAACTACAATCGAAGCGTGACGATGATTATTCGGAGGACGAAGTGGGCAGCATTGCCTCTACGGTACATGGACAGATCAGACGGATTCACGACCGTTATTTCGGGCCTCTTGTCGGAGAACTGGACGAAAATCTTCACGAACATGTGAAAAGAAGAAATTACGACATCCGCTTGCTACCACTCAGTCTCCACACCACTACGCTCCAAACAACTCATCCAGATCGACTACCGAAGTCCCTGAGCCACAATGGAAGAACAAGACAACGTTCTTTCTCCTTCTTCACTTCGCAGTTAACAGGAATCTTTTTCCTTATTTGCCTACGAAGCCAGTCGAAGCTTGAATTCAATAAGTGGCTCTATTATTCGAGACTTGAAATCATCTGTCAGTTCATCTACATAAACAACAGAACAACTCACATCGACCACTTCCAAACGACTAACCAAATGTTTCATGTATTCCGAGTAAGGTATAACCACGCCTCAGCCGAAAAGCACTTCCCCCATGGATTGTAATGGCAATTCAACACGGTCATTGCCCTTACGCAGCAGAAAGTTTAAATCGGATGGTCTTCTTTCTTTCTTCCGGAAAAACTTCAATTTCAACCAGCTGGAATCAATACAGTTGAACAGCTCGAAGAAGAAGACCCAATTTTGAATCACTTCTATGTGGGCTCCGCTGACTTTACCAAAACCTTCATAAATACCCAATATTGCTCCCAGTATTTCTGAAGTTTCACGAAAATAGAACATCCAGCACGAAGACACCAAATCTCAGCTCAAGTTTTGCAAACAAGTTCTCAACTGATTTCTGCAGCAGCTTCTGCGTTTTTCCCATGGCCAGGTGCGCTTGTAGGTCAAAATGAATGGCAGAATGAAAGGGTTGCCGCATCCAACGTGCCCATAATGCGGTAAGCGGGGTATCTCCTTTACTTAACGTGGCAATGTAACAGAAGTCATGAGTAGATGGCGTTGGGCTCAGCCTGATTTCAGAAAGTTACTTGTTAAATGTTTGATCAGATATGGCAGCAACTGGCATAATTTTGGCAAGTTTTGAGTTATGGCCAAAAAAAACAACGAATCAAACCTGGACGTCAGAGATCATATATTCCGCGGTTTTTGAAAGTCGTGGATCCCCTGACACAATTGACGGTTAAGACGTGAAGGCAAGCCAAGAAGAATCCGCCTTTGACAGCGCGAAGAATGCAATTACGGATGGAACTGTTGATACTGGATGGCACTTCTCGACACGGGCTCAACACTCAACCTCATTTCGCAACCTTTAGCAAATGACCTTCAATTACCCATCTCTGCCTGCATCACGCAATTCTCAACAGCTTCCGTCAGTGTGATTCAAATTGGATGTTAATATCCTCTGACAAAAAAGAATCCGATTCCCAGTATCACAAAAATTGTAGAATTATACGATGAAGAGTTATTTGTTGGAAGCAACTTCAATTTGACAATTTAGCAGATATTTGGTTCGAAGAAGATATTTCAGGATGTTGACAGTCATTGAGCGGTTTAGTATTACGAAGGGCTGCCGGGTATGAAGCTCCTACCAATTTCTGGCTCTTTAGTGGAAAGATACGATGTGGAACATCCCTTATCGCTCGCTTAGAGTTTTATCTAACCAGAAGTTACCCTCTCATCCCCGCTACTTCACACCTTCCACGGTGGATCCCAACTTTGCACCCGATCCAACTGGAGAGACGAAAGAACCTGTTTGCGAAAGAGAACAAAGCCTGACTCCTATCGACCAGTGGCAGTAACCTCCGAAAATAGTTTCATGAGAAAGTTATCACCAGACACCTTCCTTTCTGAAGATCAATATGCCCATGGATCAATGTCTTCATTGAAGGAGAGGATCCTCTACAATCATATCAGGTGTTTCCCGCCATCCATGTTGAGCGAGATCGCGGAAGGATTGCGAATCAATAAGATCCTAAATCCGATCAAGAGTTTAGAACGGGCGAACGCAGAGGTCTCGTGCGCAGAAGAAAAAACGGTAATCGACTCAAAAATTACCGAATTGCATCAGTTGCTCGCTACTTCTGCTTTGAAGAAAAGGCTAGAAGACGCCATACAACTCATGGCAACACTCCTTTTGGACAGCTTGGAAAGATGAGCCTAACAACGTCAGGCTACCGCAGAAACAAGGCCGGGATCCGGAAACAGCAATTCAACCATGTCTTCACTGTCGTCGCTCTCGGTCGGGTCGAGAACGCTTACAGGGGTTGTTTACGACTTCTGATTAAATTAAACGACTTCTGATTAAATTGTCAGAGATCAAGCTTCGTATGACCGTTGGCTCCAAGATTTGACGAGATTGAGGACTGATTTGACATGGCTGGGGGAACTCCTTGCAAGTCTCGACATACCTCGCTTCATTCCCCCGCGATATGTTTCACTCCTCGTGCAACGTTATGGCCGATATCAATTGATAACCAAAGAAGTAGTTAACGGAAAGGAGGTTCACCGATTCGCCTTGAACAACGACCCCGCACTGACTGTCAAACTGACCCCAACGATTCTAATGGTGCATTACGACAACAAAGGGCATTTCCATCTGAATCCAGAAGAAATCATTGAACGCCGAAAAGTGCCAGCTCGCGATGTCACACTCTACCATGATTACCCGGCAAATGAATACGAGACCGTCAACCCAGAAGATTGGTTACCGTCGAAAAAGATGCGGAGACAACTCCAGGAACTACAATCGAAGCGTGACGATGATTATTCGGAGGACGAAGTGGGCAGCATTGCCTCTACGGTACATGGACAGATCAGACGGATTCACGACCGTTATTTCGGGCCTCTTGTCGGAGAACTGGACGAAAATCTTCACGAACATGTGAAAAGAAGAAATTACGACATCCGCTTGCTACCACTCAGTCTCCACACCACTACGCTCCAAACAACTCATCCAGATCGACTACCGAAGTCCCTGAGCCACAATGGAAGAACAAGACAACGTTCTTTCTCCTTCTTCACTTCGCAGTTAACAGGAATCTTTTTCCTTATTTGCCTACGAAGCCAGTCGAAGCTTGATTTCAATAAGTGGCTCTATTATTCGAGACTTGAAATCATCTGTCAGTTCATCTACATAAACAACAGAACAACTCACATCGACCACTTCCAAACGACTAACCAAATGTTTCATGTATTCCGAGTAAGGTATAACCACGCCTCAGCCGAAAAGCACTTCCCCCATGGATTGTAATGGCAATTCAACACGGTCATTGCCCTTACGCAGCAGAAAGTTTAAATCGGATGGTCTTCTTTCTTTCTTCCGGAAAAACTTCAATTTCAACCAGCTGGAATCAATACAGTTGAACAGCTCGAAGAAGAAGACCCAATTTTGAATCACTTCTATGTGGGCTCCGCTGACTTTACCAAAACCTTCACAAATACCCAATATTGCTCCCAGTATTTCTGAAGTTTCACGAAAATAGAACATCCAGCACGAAGACACCAAATCTCAGCTCAAGTTTTGCAAACAAGTTCTCAACTGATTTCTGCAGCAGCTTCTGCGTTTTTCCCATGGCCAGGTGCGCTTGTAGGTCAAAATGAATGGCAGAATGAAAGGGTTGCCGCATCCAACGTGCCCATAATGCGGTAATATTGTTGAAAGCGGGGTATCTCCTTTACTTAACAGAATTGGTGGCAATGTAACAGAAGTCATGAGTAGATGGCGTTGGGCTCAGCCTGATTTCAGAAAGTTGCTTGTTAAATGTTTGATCAGATATGGCAGCAACTGGCATAATTTTGGCAAGTTTTGAGTTATGGCCAAAAAAAACAACGAATCAAACCTGGACGTCAGAGATCATATATTCCGCGGTTTTTGAAGGTCGTGGATCCCCTGACACAATTGACGGTTAAGACGTGAAGGCAAGCCAAGAAGAATCCGCCTTTGACAGCGCGAAGAATGCAATTACGGATGGAACTGTTGATACTGGATGGCACTTCTCGACACGGGCTCAACACTCAACCTCATTTCGCAACCTTTAGCAAATGACCTTCAATTACCCATCTCTGCCTGCATCACGCAATTCTCAACAGCTTCCGGCGGTATGACATATACCAAGGGAAAAGTGACTGTAACGGATTAACAGTGAGGTTGCTCGTTCTGGTACGACTATTAACACGTACTTTCAACGACAAGGAAGACGGAGTCTTTGTCAAAGTCAGAGCCTTTGTGAACAAGGAATGGGAAGTTCTTCATTAGTCCTGGAAGTCGATTACGTCGCAAGCTGGATTGATGAAGGAACAATTCGACTAAAAGAACTCAACAAGCACTTTTTGAACCGATTCCAGCTGATCCGGCGTGGTATTGTCGAATCGCTGGTTGCTCCACAGGAAGAAATCGAAAAGGTCAATAAGAAACAAAGAAGAACGATGCTTTTTCTGTCGTCATTCCGCCAGCTTCTTCTGTTTCTCTATGAGCCTTGTCATGTTGAAAGGAATCATCTCAGACGGCGGTGCTAGTTGTGTGGCAGCCCAAGAAACCTGAAAAACTTGTTGGGCTGAAAATCATTAACGACGAGTTGAATTAAATTTGCCAAATTAATTTCCGACATAGAGGATCTCAAATTTGTAATGCCGACCGCGTCGTTGTTGTAGTAGCTGGAACATTCATGAAGACCGAAACGGAGCTTATCACGATCATCAATTCATTAAAGGAAGAAGTGAGCCCTGAGGGTCTGAAGTTTATCGTAAGTCAAACAGACTGCATGATACACACCCCAATCTTATTCAAGACAACCTTTGACGATTGGTCCAATCTTTTCACAGTCGCGGAGCAAACCATCGCGGAAATGCAGTTTCTGCGTTTTCCTCTCCCACTGTCCTCCCCGACCAAGCTTCCATCATTCCTATCGTCGTTATGTCTATTGTCCTAATCGCAGTATGGGCTTGGCTCAGTGTGGTCCGGACAACAAACAAATCAACCATCAACAGCTACCCCTGTAGTGATCTCAGCCTTCATTTCATCCTGGGTTTGACGATTTGGAGTTTCTCATGATGATGAATACGTTTGTCACCAAGACCAGCTGCAATCGCGGAACAAGCAGCATCGCTCTCTACGCGTCCGTCCAGAAAAACTCAATAAACGGCTTTTCGGTGTTTTCTCGGTCTATTTGAATTTCCGGTCATGCCGTTTGGTCTTACTGCTTCATTCTCACAGGACTAGGGAAGGTGGCAGTTCGTCAAAAGAGTGTCGATAACAGACCACGAAAAAGTATAACAACGACCCGAAAATCAACAACTGCAACAGAATTCGGAACAATCTTGCTCATGGAGAATCAATTTCCCACCAACCTTATCTGTGTAACCAACTTACCACCTTGTCTGTTCCCATCCTCGGTCGTCCTCAAAGACCTCACTGCACAGGCATTGAAAGAATTCGAAAGAAGCATCAAATAACCGGCTAAGGAAAGCCGTTATTGGTCATTGATCCCCTGTCTACCGCGTTGCCCATTTCGGGTATCGGACTTCCTACTGCTTCCGGCTATGTTTTTGCCTTACCGGTATTAGTGCCGGATTTTTCATGCTCAGGTTACACGTCCACACTGCCATTGGACTTCAATTATCATTGTTTAATAATGAAGAATTTCTTCCCGTGTACGTCGCACGCATCCACGCGTGCAGCGAAATCAAGCTGAAGAAGCCCGTTCCCACGATACTAGGGCGACCGCTGACCAATCTGTGGATAACTCTCCACAGTCAACAATTCCACACTAGCTTCTTCCTCAGCCGTTTCTCCCTCAAGAACTGAAAAATGGGTTCTATGATAGAAGCTGATTGTAATCAGTAGAAAGAATTGAAGGGCAACACGCTAGAGATCGATAGATGGATGAATTAGTCTTGCGTGAGAAAGTGGGGTCTCATATATTTCCATCATCACTAGTCAAATTGCTTGACTCAAAGCTGGTCTCAGTAACTCCCTTGATTCATTACGCTTCACAGATGGAACAATTATGCTACTTGTACGGAGCATTCAACACCGTAATGTTGTATCTTTGTTTAACCTTTCATATTATTAAAGGCAAGAGCCGATGTGCAGAAGCGCGGAAGAAAAAAAGTCTTAGCTGAGAAATGGCTCACAGCTGAGCGTGCTCCAGCCAAAGCGGAAATGATAAAAGTAGTGAGGGGGAGATATTGTGCGGATGGTGATGAGAAGAAGGCGAAGCATACTACGGAAGGTAGTTATGATGCAAATATAGCTTTATTTTGTAACACACTTTGCTTTATTTTTATCGGGAAACACTTTTATTATTCAAATTCGCATTGAGAAAAGGAAGGAATGATTCAATGTAGTTGATCATGTTCGATCTATTGTCATGGTGTTCTTCTTCGTATTAGATTTTTTCGCTTAACTCATAACTCAAATAAGACTGAGGTGGAAAGACATTGATAGCTCTTGCGGAGGAAGGTCCCAATGGATGTAATTCAAAACACGAAACGTCCTTGAATCTTGGATCAAAGTATTCTTATCCGGACCAAGAACTTCTGTGGGAAGTGTTGAAGCCCTATCGAGAAGGAAATTCTCTATTTTCCCATCCCGGGTGCATCAACGCATTTTCACACCTCCAGAGAAATTCATTGCAAGGGACAAGATATCAGATGTTGTGCACACACATTTATAGGGTGAAGGAACTCGCATCCTTCCTCTTTTGATAGTTCAGGCCAATTAGTATTACGACTTGCAGGTGATTGCGGATCCCCTTCGACTAACGAAGACGAAGTACTTCCTTTGTTCGAGTGTGGATTTTTAGTTTGAATAGAGACCCACTTATGACTCTTTCGTGCAAAGGGTTGTCTCTACAATCACGGGCACTTGGCCAATCGTAATCTCAACGATCTTTTCACTAAGCGAGAGCTCGAAATCCTTCAAGACTGCATTTTGCAACGGGCACACTCAAAAGTCGAGCACATCCAACTCCCCACATCGCTTTCTTCAAAGTCCCATCCCCCATTCCGAAAGAAGGAAAATGGACCAATATTCCTAGCCTGGTGTGACTGTCAACTTTGACAGCATGATGAAAACGTTGCCTCCTCTCCTCTGGTGTTCCTCATGAGTCTCGATACGGAATTCCTTCCCCCCTTGCAGTTTTCGGTTTCTGCCAACTCATACCTATCAATCGTACGTTTGGTAAAATGTCTTCACCCCAGTTATTTTATCGGAGTACGCCATGAAAGCATCCGCATTTCATTTGAACTCCGTGGCCCCTCTGTTGTTCTATTCCCTTTATGTATTTATCCTCATTGCATCCGTCTCTGCCATAAGGACGCTTTTCCCCTTTTTGAAGGCATTTTTTAATGTATCTCGATGGATTGCACTCATAACGTGCTTATTTTTCATTGCTCGCTCCTGTTTTATTTTTGTTCCTATTTTTTATAACTCCATCCATACTTCTGCAAAACGGATCTTCAACTCATTTGATGAACATGTGCAGAATTACTCCACAAAAGTAGCCGAATACGTCACCACTATCACGGGCGGAGATATACCCAGCTCTCCCACATTATTGAACGAACCTAGCTCTGCCATAGTGTTAGTTGGTGTAATTTCAATAGTTGGTACTTTGTACTTCATCCTGCCATTTATTTTGACCTGCGAGCGCACCAGCACCCACCGAGCAATGACAAACGTCGGGAAGGGGTCCCAGATCCCGGTAGATGCTTGTGGAAGGATTATCAAGTGGAGTGAACATGCGACAGCAGCCAATAGTTGAAATGGACCGCGTAATGAAGGAGAACGCCGCGATGAGGAAGACAATTGACGAATCGGTTTTGAATAATATTGACTTGTTTATTGGATCGAGCTCCTCTGTTTCCGTCACATTGATGGATGTAATCCCACAGAGGTGGTAGTCGGACCTTCAATTGGTTATCCGTCTCGTCTATCTTGCGATGCGCTGATAACGTCGTTGTCGTTCCCTTCATCATCCTCATCAATCCCCAAAGTCCACCCCTTCATCCAAAATTCGTCAGCAATGGATCCCACCCAGGCACATCCTGAGCATAACGGCATGGCTGCAACGTTCATTGATACTGAGCATTCGATTTCATCGAGACAGTGACCACAACGCGGCCTTTCTGCTTGAAGCAAAACCCAGCAAGACACATTCGATTTCTCCTTGCACATTGTTAAACCTGATATTATCAAGACCCGGACGACGATCTGGATAAATCATGTTTTCCTTTGAATTGCACACAGATGGAAACCATGTCCCAAAAGGCCTTCCAATTAGACAACAAGTCAACTCTTGTTGGCCTTGAAAGTTTCTGATCGTCGTGGATATTAGCCCCTCCTTTCGTGCCTCTCGAAAGTCATGGTTAATTGATGCAAGTAAAAGACTCTTTGGTGGAAGTATGGCAGTGTGGGGTATCCATGTGGTACATCATGCCATCAACCAAGAGTAATCTCTTGAGGATGTTGGAAGCTGATAATTGGATGCTAACGTCCATCGAGACTGCTTTGCGGGTACAATTCTTCTTTTACTACAATTCAAAGCGACTCCGGATTGGTCTGGTCGGAGAGGATTATTCACCGGGTGGTCAATGCTTTGGAAAAAAATTCATCTTTGTACGACATCGGCTCTCCTGGAATAGGAACGAAGGGCTACCGGGTATGAAGGTCCTACCAATCTCTGGCTCGATGAGAAGACTTGGTTACCCTCGAATCCCCGCTACTCCATTGGTCAACGACTTCAAGCATCCTCTACATATCAGGTCTTTCCTGCCATCCTTGTTGAGCGAGATCGCGGAAGGATTGCCATATAAGCCATTGAAGGAAAATTTACAGTCAATTAGTGCGTGCTGAGTTGTTGCCCAGTACTACGGAGAAAGAAGCTGCAGAAACTGGAGGTGAGTGACCACATACAGAACACCGATAAGCTCAAACTCCCCTTCAGCCTCACGTCGTTCACCAGGGTTGAAGCTGAAGCGGAGGTGGAGGGGGTTGTTTGCCAGAGGGGGCAAGCGGTGGAAAGCTTGGAAGGCCCCACTTTGACTCCTCAAGGATCGTTTGTCTTTAGTGGACCATGCAGCCCATGTTATACTGATGACACCTGGAGTGTCTTTTGTATGAGATAACTCTGTATGACTCAACAAACAATTGCAAAAACACGTGGTATTCCAAAAACACGTGGTATTCCAAAAACACGTGGTATTCCAAAAACACGTGGTATTCCAAAAACAACAACTGCCAGTCTCCGCCCCTCTACGTGCTGGTGGTAATGCAGAGTATTGGTGGTAATGCAGAGTATTAGTGGTAATGCAGACTACTAGTGGTGATTTACGACTGAGTGGCTTTCAACCTCAGCCCTTTTTATTATTATGATTCTAGATAAACATCCTGCATGCTACTTTCACTGACCACCTTGTTGTAAGAAGGCCAGAAGAAAGGCCAAAAGGAATTT